>NC_090203.1:25111190-25193690 GCF_033026475.1 Channa argus
ATGCTTCACTGTAGACAGAGGGTTCTTTTCAGTGTATGTTTGATTCTTTTTTTTTTTTTTTCCCTCCAGACACCACTTTTCCATTGGCCAGTTTTTGGCTAGTTTTGTCTCATCGCTCTAAAGAACAGAATCCAAAAACATCTGTTGAAGACAGTAATTTATAAGATTATGAGCATCTTGGAACTGGCTTTTCCTTTGCTTTTGGGTCAGTAGCGATACCCCAAAGACCTAAAGGAACACTCAGAAAAACGACTAGGAACAGAATATGAAACACACTAAACCTACAAAAAAGATGCCAATAACCTTAAATGAAACAGAATGAAAGACAAACCAAACTTCAGACCAAAGTTGTAGGGAAACAGAGTCCAAATCAAAGGAGACAGGATTACAAAGATAGTGAGATGGGTCAGGTAAGTCATGAGCAGAGTGTGTACGCCGTGAGCGAAACGAGGATCTGGCAGAGAACTGTGGGGAAAACCGGACATAAATAGTGAGGTGAGCAGGTGTAAACAATAATGACTGATAACGAAGGTAAAGCTGGTAAAAAGGACTGAGACAGGAAGGTGGAGAAAAGGTCCAAGGCAGGAACTGGAACTGACGGACGGATCGGGACACAGTGCCTGTTACCACAAAGTTTTGCTGCAGGTCTTTAGGAGTCACTTTTTTCTTCACATCGAGGTAATTTAGCCTTTGTTATGTTTTTAGATTTGAACCCGGAAACTATGCTTCCAACAGTGTCTCTAGGAACATTCAGTGCCTTCGCAATATTTTTCCAGATTATATGGACCTGCTGATTTTTTGTGGTGAATTTCTTTTAAAGCTTTGTGAAGCAAAGCAGAAGCAGGAGGGAAACGGACTAGCTCTGTACTGTAAAAGACCAATAAATAGACATCTTCTGAGATATAGGCCTGGCGTCATAAAGCCCAAAACCAGTAAAAAAATTGTGTCAAACAAGAAGGATTGCTAGGAAGAAACCTGGCCACAAAAGAGGCAGGACCCCACGCAGAGCAGGCCTGACAAGCACCGACATCAAATAAACAATGGCACTGATTCACAGCCAGTCACGAGTGTGTAAAGAGCGAACTTGCCATTCCCTATACGCAGACAAGTATTGAAAAATCCACGTATGTTGAAATTCCAGCGCTCTCTGCGATCACTTCCCACGGACGTCTGGAATTCTACATTTCCTCAAGTGGGGAAGATTATCCAAACTTAAACAATACAAACCTCTACACCCGTGTCCAAATCACTAACCCTGACCGGTCATATATTGCATACGCGGTAAACGTGGGCTTCGTGAATTATCCGGGAGCATCACTTTTTACAGAGGTTGATATAACACTGGGGGATATACTTCTAACACAATCCTCCAACACATATGGTATTCTGAAACTGCTTACAAACTATGGAAAAAAAACTACAAACGCAATTCAGTACAGCTCTGTTTTGCATAGATACACCTTGCATCAAGGGCTGATTACACCTGAGACAGACGTATATTAGAGTTAATAGCCCCAATACAGGCCGATCTGTTCTTTCAGGAGAAATTATTGAACAGATTTGATTTATTAACAAAGTTAATTACATTGATATAAACATAATGCGAAAGATGCTATAGAAGAATGTGTGTAAAAACGTTTTTTTGGTACAAGAGTGTGTAACCAGGAAAATCCCTAAATTTGTCATAATAGCGTATGTTGACAATGTGGCTTTCACAGGGAGCTGTTATGATGTTGAATTTGAGTCTTTATGCAGGGACTATGCTATACCCTGCCAAACCGTTTCAGACGTTGTTTAATACGGGCCAGTGCGTTTGCGGGTACTATCACCCAATACATACAACGGGAAGATACTTATCTACATGTAATTAAGCATTTATCCATACAATTCTTTTTTACACCGTGGGGTAGGTCGTTAAAGAAAAAAATGCTGGGTTATATTCACTGAAAGACATTTTAGAAGGTGTTTTACAATCACCCATTTTGATCCCTTTAATGAGCCGTCTAACGTGAGTGTTGGGGATGGAGGATTACGGCACATTGAGAGCATCCATGACCTGCAAAAACTTGTCCCAACCCAGAGGTTTTTTGTCATTAGACACACCCTGAAGTGGTGTTATGCTTTTTACCAGATCACATACAGTATTGTTCAAAACAATAGCAGTACAATGTGACTAAGCAGAATAATCCAGGTTTTTAGTGTATTTTTCAGTGCTACATGGCAAACAAGTTACCATCAGGTGCAGTAGATTCTCAGAAAACAAACAAGACCCAGCATTCATGATATCCACGCTCTTAAGGCTGGGCCATTGGACAATTAGTTGAAACAGGTGGGTTCATCAATTTAGTGAAAAAACAGGGGGGAATCAGGTGGCCCCCTATTTAAGGATGAAGCCAGCACTTGTTGAACATGCATTTGAAAGCCTGAGGAAAATCAGTCGTTCAAGACATTATTCAGAAGAACAGCATACTTTGATTAAGAAGTTGATTGGAGAAACGAAAACCTATAATGAGGTGCAAAAAAATTATAGGCTGTTCAGCTAAAATGATCTCCAATGCCTTAAAATGGAGAGCAAAACCAGAGAGACGTGGAAGAAAACGACAAAAGACAAAAAAAAAAAAACATCAAAATGGATGGAAGAATAACCAGAATGGCAAAGGCTCAGCCAATGATCATCTCCAGGATGATCAAAGACAGTGTGGAGTTACCTGTAAGTACTGTGACAGTTAGAAGACGTCTGTGTGAAGCTAATCTATTTTCAAGAATCCCCTGCAAAGTCCCTATGTTTAAAAAAAAGGCATATGCAGAAGAGGTTATAATTTCCCAAAGAACACATCAACTGACAAAGAGAAATGGAGGAAAATTTTGTGGACTGAATTCAAGCCACAGTACACAGTGAAGACAGTGAAGCATGGTGGTGCAAGCCTCATGATATGGGCATGTTTCTCCTACTATGGTGTTCGGCCTATTTATCACATACCAGGGATCATGGATCAGTTTGCATATGTCAAAATAGTTGAACAGGTCATGTTGCCTTATGCTGAAGAGGACATGCCCTTGAAACGGTTGTTGACAATGACCCCAAACACACTAGTAAACGAGCAAAGTCTTGGTTCCAAACCAAGAAAATTAATGTTATGGGGTGGCCAGCCTAATCCCCGGACCTTAATACAATTGAGAACTTGTGGGGTGATATCAAAAATGCTGTTTCTGAAGCAAAACCAAGAAATGTAAATTAATTGTGGTATGTTGTTAAAGAATCATGGAGTGGAGTAACCGCTGAGAGGTGCCAAAAGTTGGTTGACTCCATGCCACACAGACGTGAAGCGGTTTTAAAAAACTGTGGTCATACAACTAAATATTCGTGTAGTGATTCACAGTATTGCTGAATCCTAGTAACAACCACGTTTGTACAAAATAGTGTTGAGTTTGTACAGTCAACGGCAGACACTGCTATTTTTTTGAACACACCCCTTTCAACTAATTGTCCAATTGAACAGTCTTACGAGCGTGTATATCATGAATGCTGGGTCTTGTTTTTTTTCCTGAAATCTACTGCACCTACTGGTAACTTTTTTGCCACATAGCAATAAAAAATACACTAAAAACCTGCATTATTCTGGTTAGTCACAATGTACTGCTATTATTTTGAACAATACTGTATGTGCGACCCCTTCAAAACCTCCTCGTCAACAACAATCTCCCCCTGACCAGCTCATGAGATAGCGTTTTTAGCCATGGTGTATAATATGTGCTGTCTCCAGACGTTTGGAGAATGTGCGTGGGGCGAGAGAATAGCCGAACGGTAGGCAGTTGTACAGGTACCGTACGCCCAGGAAGGAGAAAGACAGAAACTTCCTGTGTTGCATGGCGATGGGGGGCCCTCTGCAAAAGGGATGCAGGTAGGACGGGAGGGGGTGGCTGTCCATCCGGACGTTCCCCTACCGCTAGCAATTGTGCCAGCTAGGAGGGACGTTGAATGGAGCTCAGAAGATAAAGTGTGCTGCTTAGCAGAGACTAGCCGGCTCGTAAAGTTAGCACGGCGGCTAACAATGAGCGGGCTGTTGTGAGTGGGAGACATGTAGGATGTGGACACTGCTGGGTGTGAAAACCCAGGGATATTCTGGTTATAGCAATCTTTGCCCTCTAGGAGATGTTTGATTTTATTGCAAAAACAAACAGCACAACCACATTTAGAACAAAGAACAATTAAATCACACATGTCCCCCCCCAACCTGTCAGAATCTTCTCTGCTTCCGGGGAAGGTCCACCGGAGGGCGAGACCATGTGCAAGCCAACTTGCGAGGCTTGGAAGATCTGCGACTTGATGCTGCAGCCTGGGGGGCAGGTGGAGGAGGTGGAGGAGTGGGCTGCACCAGAGCAGGTCGTGAAGCGGCTGCCTCTGATGAACCGGAGCGCCGTTGTCTGTGAGAAAACTCACGGCGGTCACGACAGTGACCGGAGGAGTGGGAGGGAGCCGTGACGTGGCGACGAATCTTTTCCGCTTTTTGGTTACAAAACAGACCATCAGGGCTGATGGGTCCCTCCAGCATAACCTTCCTAAAGGCCTCTGGGATGGAGGAAAGATGGAGCCAGACTTTCCTCGTGATCATGGTTTGCCATGCCCAGATGCGCGGCAAAGGGATCGTTATCGGGGCACACATGGCGAGGATGGCGCTGGAAAATTTGCTGATCTCTTCGGCGTATTTGTAGGGAAGAGCATCAGGTAGCAGAGTCAGCTCGGAGATGGCATTAGCTAAAACAAAGCTGCTATTAGCTGCCGCTGCCGACTGAAATTGCGCACTGATGTGAGCGGTCAGCGAGGCGGGCCGTCAAGGCATCTTTAGGAGAGGGTGGAGCGGGGCGTCGGCCGGCTCTGAGGTTGCACTTGCCTCCGAAGAGAGCGGCGAGGCTCGGTTCCAGTGTTGGGCTCGCAGAAAGCAGTCGTCCGTGAGACCTTTCACCTTGGTGATAGGAGCAAAGGTGGAAACTGGAGCTTTAAGCTTCGCCGGCTCGCTGGCAGATCTGTGCGGAGTCGTCCGACCCCGGCTCCTGCAAATGTTGCTCAGTAAGGAGTCGGTCAGGAGACTCAATGTCAAGGACATCGCTCATAACCCAATACTGCTCCGGGGTTTCAGAGAAAAAATTTGCCCGGGAGCGTAGGGTGTCCTCAGGCAGAAGCCTGCAGAACATGCAGGAAGCCGGCTCGGTAAGAGCGGGGCCCGTTTGTTCTGCCCCCAAATAGCCAATGCAGCGGGGATGAAGGTTACTGGGTTCAAAGTAACCCACGTGACAAGCTCCGCAAATCCTGACGCCGCCTTTCTTGGCTTTGCTCCCGCCGTCATCATCGCCGTCGGAGGTGCCGCCGCTGCGTCGCTTTTCTTTAGAGGACATATTTGCTCTTTAGTAAGGAATTGCTCTTAGCTGGCACAGAGGGAAGAGGGAATAAGTGCTACAGTCGCCGCTCTCTTATGGTGTGATTGCGGACGAGCACACCATGAGAGCGATAAAGTAGCAACTTTTTGGCCCACTCACCGGTGGGGGTGGACTATACTGCTTTAGTTGGAGGGAGCGCGCAGGGATTGGTTCATTATGCTACAGCCAGAAGGCAAACAACACAGGAAATAGAACTGAGGAGGTATATAAACAGAGTGGTGAGAGCAGGTGAAAGTGATTACCGGTGATTAGTAAAGCGGGGGAAAATGTGACGAGACTAAAATCAGGAATTGGCTGCAAAATAAAAGTCGTGAAAGGGGGAAGTGAAGTTTGTGATCCTGACATCTACAGTCAGGGTGCAAATCTCAGTCCAGTTAAGAATTTTGTACTTTCAGGCTGCTCAGGGATCGTAAGTGAACTTGAGCTTGAGCAGTTTTGTGAAGAAGAATGTTCAAATGTTCAAAGTTGACAGAGAGTTATCAACACAAACTCAATGCTGGAACTGCTGCCATAGTGTAGCTAATAATATAATAATTTTAACATAAAATTGTCTTTCTGATGATCCGTCTAATAAATCTAATCTATTTTATAATCACTAGACCATGTTGGCAATGATATAATGTGATAAAAAAATGTAAAGGTGAAAACCTTAAAAAAATGCGTGTTAATGTGTTAAATTAAAAGTATAAATTTATGGGCTTTACATTAAGTTTTAATATGAGATCAGAAACACATAACTACATATTTGAGTTGTCCAGTATCAAATTCAAATTCAAATTGTCTTAAAAATGTATCATTGTGATGATACATTTCTGTGTTTGAGCGTTATGCAGTGAGAAACCCCCTATTATATTCACAATAGAACATAAACAATACATCAGATGTTGAAACTGAGATATTTTTTCATTACATGGAAAATATTTGCTAATTTTTAATTTCATGGCAGCAACACATCTCAAAAAAGTTGGAACAGGGCAATGTTTAATATTGTGTATCATCCCCTCTTCTTTTAACAACCATCTGTAAACATGAAGGAAGTGAGGAGACCAGTTGCTGGAGTTTTAGGAGAAGAATGTTGTCCCATTCTTGTCTGATGCAGGATTCTAGCTGCTCAACCGTCCACAGAACAGGTTTCCATTTAGCCTCAGACCATTTTAAATTAACTTTGGTCGATAGAACATGGTGGCGTTTCTAGATTGTTTTCACAGGAAGGACGGTAAATGGTAAATAGTACTTATATAGCACTTTTATCCAAAGCTTTACAATGTTGCTTCCCATTCACCCATTCACACACACTCACACACCGATGGCAGTGGCTCACCTGACCCACCGGGAACAACTTGGGGTTCAGTGTCTTGCCCAAGGATATTTCGACATGTAGCCAAGAGCAGGGATCAAACCACTGACCCTGTGGTCCACGGTCAAGTGCCTTACCAACTGAGCTACAGCCGCCAGAAGACGGGGGCCAGGAAGTAGAGCGGTCGTCCACCAATCCCACAGTTGCTAATGCGATCCCTGACTCCTCTGGTCACATGTCGAAGTGTCCTTCTTCTTTGCATTTCAATTCAATTCAAAATTAACTTTATTTATATAGCGCCAATTCACAACAAAGTCATCTCAGGGCACTTTACAGAATAAAGTCAAGATTATAAAGATGTGTAAAGAGAACCCAACAATTCCCCCGGAGCAAGTCATAGGCAACAGTGGGGAGGAAAAACTCCCTTTAACGGAAGAAACCTCCAGCAGAACCAGGCTCAGGGTGGACGGCCATCTGCCTCGACCGGTTGGGGTGAGTGGAAAGGGGAGAGAGAAAAGAAACAGAGCAACAAAAAGCAACAACAAAACATCGGGCAGATTGGTAGGACATGATACAGCTTTAACTAACACTTGTGGATTGCACAGATACACAGATTTCTGGAAATGTTCCTGAGACCATTCAATGATGTCTAGTAGAGAATCATGCCTGTTTTTAAAGCAGTCCTGCCTGTGGGCCTGAAGATCACATGCATCCAAGTTTAACCTTCAGCACTGTCCCTTGTGCACAGAAATTCCTCCTGATTCTCTGAATCTTTTCATGATGATACTGTAGGTGGTGGGATCTTCAAAGTCTTCACAATTTTACGTTGAGGAAACTTTTTTTTGTTATGTTCCACAATTTTTATACACAGATTGGTGAACCTCTGCCCGTCTTTACATTTGAGAAGCTCTGCCTCTCTGAAATACTCTTTTTATACCCAGTCATGTTACTGACCTGTTGCTAATTAACCTAATTAGTTGTCAAATGCTCCTCCATTTGTTTTTTGTATTTGCAGCGATTACTTTTCCAGCCTTTGTTGCCCCTGTTCTAACTTTTTTGACATGTGTTGCTACCATCAAATTCAAAATGTGCTAATATTTTAGATGAATTGGTAAAATGTTTGAGTTCCAACATCTGATATGTTGTTTATCTTCTATTGTGAATAAAATATGGGTTGATGAGATTTGCAAATCATTGCATTCTGTTTTCATTTACATGTTACATATCATCCCAATTTTTTTTCGAATTGGCATTGTACATAATTTAGAACTTATTATCAACAAACCCTCTCCATTATCTACTGACCTGTGCCTACAAGGCTGCCATTATTTGTTCTTCAGTCCTCATATTATAATTAGAAAAATTCAGTTCTGCGGATTTCTCCAGTGCCCTTCTGGGTCCAGACCTGCATGGTAAGCCCAGGAGAGATGATGGCGCAAGTCTAATTGGACTAATTTAAGTAACACTGTGATAAATGGTCTTTAAGATTTTGTTGGCTAAAGAAGAGACTAATGTTCCACGTATGCATAAGCTGGGTCAGATTTTACTGAATGCTAATATATGCAGTACTTGGCATTTGGCCATGCATACTTGCTTTCTAATGTAACACAAAGTCACAGAAGGGTATCTTTTCTGCAGAGATTCCATTTGTCTGGTGAGAGGCTCCCTCAGATAGAGGCAAACTTTATATCAGGCAGGAAAATAACCCTTCACTTTAGTTGTAAAGTGTAATCTTGCCAGTTGAAGACGGTCTTATGACCCCCAATTCCTCAAAAGTAGACTAAAGCATCAACAAAGAAAGATCATGATAACTGAGACATCAAAGACTTTTCATTCAGTACTGTTGACTAAAGGTGATTGAATGAACAGAACAATGAATAAGGGAGATGACAATGCACCATAAGAAAAGATCTATGTGATTACAGTTTTGTGTAAAGGGCCCCAACATAGAACCTCAGGCAATACCGCAATACTTAATGAAAGTATGAAGACTAGTAAAATCTGAAAATAGGAGACCTAAAAGTGAAAAAAGTAAAGTGCTTCTTCAACGAGTAGAGGTCATATGGACATGATGGTTAGAACAGCTTAAACCTATTTCAGTGTTCATCTGGAAACCTGGCTGTTGTTTTAACACATACTTGAAAAATTGCTAACTTTAAATTTAATTAGGAGATTGACAAATACACACAAGAAGAAAATAACACTAGAAAGCAGAGAGAGACATGGGAGATTTGTGTCAAGATGCTGCTTTTACATGAACCTCGGGCATGTTCAAGTATTTCTTAAAAAAAAAACATGGGTCATCTGAATTATTTGTATTTTCCACAATCATCATAGAGACATTAAAAGCAACCATTGATTTTTTTCTACTTAATTTTTATACAGCCTGCAGTGTGGATTAGTTTGTGTGTTTGTGCCGTAGACAACTTGCTGGAATGAAGACACATGTCCCTCAGTGGAGTGGTGTGTCTAGTTGATGTATTTTAAGTTCTGGACAACCATGTTGGTCTATGGAGACGAGAAAGACTTTGCTCTCTACTCTTTTAAATTCTGATAATCTGTATAGATTATATTGTGTTTTATGCACATAACAAAGTGTGCAGCCAAAATTTGATTATTTGGCAAATAGCTATGCTATCAGTACTTAGAACCAGGTTATTGTACTTGGTATGCAGATCTGTTTGTTTATTAATGTGTGGATCTACAAAATGCAAAAAAAGATGGCATAATTGGTTTCCACCCGGAGCAGCAGAGGTGCATGTTTGAGTTCTGCCCATATTGCATCCTTACACTCTGGAAGGGTCAAACGGTAACCGTTTTTTACAATCAACCTGTTGAACCCAGGTTGACAGACATTACATCCAAGCCATACAGCAAAATCTGATATTTCTGCATGTACTGACAACTAATATGACTTTATTTACATCCAGAGAAATCTTACCTAAGCATGTGTGCACCCCACATTACTCATATAAGAATTCTACTTACATACATACATAATAATCCTGTGCGTGCACATGCAAAGGTGAAATTGAGCATTGTTTATTGTGTAAAGCTGCACCACTTTTAACCACACACATATTTACAAATTGTTCTTTGCACAAGGCATATAAGGTTGGTCCTTATAGCCTATTCTTAAGGCTTTATTTGTAAAGTAAAAATACATTATGTTATGTGTATTTTTTCAAATCTCCACACAATATGTAATATATGAAAGTACCAGTGAAAAATAGAATGTATGTAACTTAGTCTGCATGAACAAATCATGAACTTTATACGATATTACAACTGGCTTTGACATTTTGACTTGATGAGTTATAAGATTTCCAATTCTATTTAAAGTGAAGAAATCTTTCAACTTCAGTGTTCAGAGTTCACCACTATACAAATGTATTTTATAACTTAGTTTTATCTAGATTTAGAAAAAATTGAATCCTGTTAAATTAAATATTTTTTTAAACTGCCTCCTCCCTCTGCAATATCTTCAAAACCTAAAATAAAATATATTTAAATATAACCACCAAACTGACTTGTTAATAAGGACAGACTCACGATTTCCCTCGATGTAAGGAGAATTGAAGACCATTATCCAAAACATGAACTGCATCAACTGCACTAAAAAGTGTAAAAACTCAAAACATTCACAGGCGACATCCACAAATTATATGGTAATAACCTTTTCACCAGATGGATGAAAATGGATCTTATGACTGATAAAACTTGAGCATTAATAGCAGTGAATAATCATCCATAACACAGTCACTACCTGCAGCTATTGCTGCACCTGTTGCTGCGTAAAGTAAGGGACCGTCTGTCATTTAATGCTATCTTTAACAACAAAGAATTTGCAAATAAAGCAGCAAATAGGTTTCAACATTTTCTTGTTAAAACTCTCCTTGTTAAAACTCCTTATATTTTTATATGTTACAGTGTAGACTCCATTTAATGTCACTGTAATTAAATAGTAGAATAACACTCCTGCCTGGATGTATTTTATTGTGCATTATTCCATTTAGAGTCTTTGATTCTTTTAAGCTCTTTTAAGCTCCAAAACATTATTATGAATCAAGCCCTTCAGGATTTGGACGGGTTAACTTGTTAAATATAAGGTGTGAAGTTAAAATACAGATACACATTCAATCAACTGTTTTTTGTTTTTTTTTGCTGTAATTGCTATTTATGCTTCACTATCCCAATGTAGTATTTCTTCCTCTCATCCTGTATTTTAACATTAATGTTGGATGGTTATGCACCTCACATAATTTTCCATTGCTTAAGATCAATACCATGGCGTGAAGCAGCATGGTCTCTATGAAGTATTGCTTCAACAGCCCCATTTATAAAAATAAAATGTAAATTTGGCATCTGGTAATTTTGGATGTATTTTTTGTGTTATGTTCTAGTTAATACAACACACCAACAAAACTCGCTACTTTTTAAAAATATTACATTTGCCTATTTCTGACATACTTCTAAAACACATTTTACAATGTCAGATATTTTATTCAGTAGCATTGAAACTAGACATTTAGGGCTCTTTCTGGATGAGCAACATCAATCACAACTCCACATGAAGGTGGAGGTTACGCAGGAGAATTTGTGCATGGACACAATGGCCATAAATCTAAGTAAGGGTGAGAGCTGTTAAACCATGAATAGTCTCAGTTGATGACAGATAAGGCATCTTCAGTCTATGACCGATTGGCTCGTGGAGAATCACCTATAAATCCAGCGCTGAAATGCTAATTCATCAGTATGATAAGGACAAGTGATAACAGATAGCAATCTGTCAACACAAACTAAATAAAAAATGTAAGGACTGAATAGTCGATTGTTTTCCCCTAAACATAACGTGCAACTTCAGAGAAAAAAATACCTGTTGATTGGTGGCTGTAGGTAATTAAAGGTTGAACTTTCAGGGAGCAATTTAGGACATGAGGGAGGTGTATATGTGTCACCTGTTGAGTTTCTGGCTGGAATGATTTTGGAGTTTGACTGTAGACTAATGATGACTATGCAGCACCTTGAATTGAATGAGGCCATGTTGGGCACAGATTGAATCTGTATGCTGTAAGCACCCCTTCCAGGGCTTTTCTCCACTTTTCAGCTGTCTTATCCCTCCTATTAAGACTTTAGAATTCCCACAGATTTTTGCAAATTAGGAAATTCTAAATAAAAGACCACCCTGGCTTAAAGGACTCCAAAGTGAGTATCAGTGATTCATCCTGTGAATCTAAAAAAGATGTAGCTTTAATAGTATATGGAAAGTTAGATTCATTTTGCGCCTATTCAGTCAATTACGAATCTATAAAGAGGGCTTTAGTGTTACCTATGTAACTTGTAGTAAAGAAGATATGATTACAAAACACATTTTCTAACCAGGATGTTCAATGAGTCAGTGTATTATATTATATTATATTATGAAATTATTACAGTTTTTCCCAACTCAACAGTGGTTGATGAGGATGATGATGATCAGGATGTTAGGTATGTGAAATCAGAGTGAATTTGATGGCCTTTTTTTTTTTTTTTTAGCAATAATCCCCAATAGTGCCAAAATCAAAGAGCTGCCAAAAATCTGGCAATTATTTTCAATACAATTTTATGTCACAATGATTAAGCATTATATTTAATGTGAGAAAATACAAGGCAATTTCTACAGTGGAACAAAATGTACTGTAAGACTAAGTGAGATATTTTACATCTAATAATAAGGTTTTTTTGTTCATATTGAAATTTCCCAATACACATTCACATACACCTACTGTTTATGTCTATGTAACCAATATGTAAAATCACAAAAATTTGCTGAAAGTAAACATAGAAAGTAGATCCTGAACAAAATGCTACGCACCATAGAACAACTGCACGCATTTGTTCGAAACCATGCTGATTGTCTGAGCAATGAAAGCAGGTGCTGAATGAACTTAAACCACTTAAAAGAACATACACCAATAATAATACACCATTTTGTAAAGACCATGAGGTGTCAACTTGCTTTTTTGGACCAGACTGAGGTTGACCTATCCTAGAGTTGATCCAGACCAAGACCACTGCCAGTAGAAAGTCTAATCAGACATTTTAAAGAGAGTCCTGAGAGAGTTCTGGTTGCACAACTAATTAACATCCAGACCAACTGCTTTTAATATGCCAATTTACTGTTTCTTATGCTCCTCTAGGGCCCCCGGTCAGTATGGGTCCAGTTGTCCTCCCACCCTGCCCACTTATTAACCTGAGAGCACTACTGATCGATATGTCACTATAGAAATCTGGGTGTTAATTCTGCCTTTTGATGGGTTTAATGTCAAAGCTAAGGTGAAGACTCAGGACTGGAGTTCCAATGAAGTGCCTCTATATTTTTCTGTTTTCTCCACAACCAATACATCTTCCTCTTTTATTTGTAAAGTTGTCATTCGTCTGCAGCAGATTGTGCAATTAAAATATACCAAGGCTGTGTCACTGTCAGCACAACTTGTCATTTCTACTCGAGTGTTTGAGTTCAGGAAGTGAAGAATTAATCTTGGATATGGCATTTTGCAGCTTTGCATTGTGCTTACTGTACATGATTCTGAGACAGGTTCATAAAATGAGAGAGCATTGAATGATGTGCAAGTCAGGACTGGACTACATCTAACAAATACAAATTGCATACATATTGGGTGTTGTATTTATGATTCAGTGATAAATTATTGAGACCCTACAAGAGAAAAACAGAATGAGGAGGGGTTCACTAAAAGGATACATCAGGTGTTATTCTATACAGTTTAATGGTAAATGGTCTGCAGTTATATAGCACAAATATATTGGCACTCAAAGTGCTTTACAGTGCTTCTTATTCAACCATTTGATCTCACAATCACACACTGATGTGGGAGCTGCTATGCAGCTGGCCAACACTCACTGGGAGCAAATAAGTTGGGGTTCAGTGTCTTGCTCGAGGACAATTGTCATGTGCCACAGTCAGCGCATTCTTCTTGTCAGAGCTCAGAGAGAGTCCACTTGTATTTACTCAGGCTTTAGACCTTCAGCCCTGGCACAAGGTCTTGGGACCCACAGAAATAGGACCCAAGGATCCAAAGCCTTTCTGACTTTAAGAAACAGAGAGGACCACGATCTATCGGTAAACCATTACTACCTAAGAAATCCTAAGAAAGTTAAAACTAAGAAAGTTAAACAGAGATCAAGCCTTGACACAATCACAACTAGCAATGAGAGTGTCAGGGTCTTGTTGCACTTCCTGTCCCTGGACTTTTATTTTGTGGCCCCTTCTCTTTACTTCCTGTCCCTGGTTCTTTTCACCCAGCTTTACCCTCGTTGTACCTCATTGTTTGCACCTGTCCCCCCTTCTATTTAAGTTCAGTCTTCCCTTCACTCCCCTGCCAGATCCTCGTCATTGTTAATGTGGTCTCTGCTATCGTGGTCACTGTCGTCATCGCGGGCATCATTGTCGTCATCGCGGGCATCATTGTCGTCATCGCGGGCATCATTGTCGTCATCGCGGGCATCATTGTCGTCATTAATACCCTCACCAACTCCACAGTAGACTCTGGACTTTTGGTAAAGCCTGAAACTTACGTTCCTTGAACTCTTGGGAAATCTGGACTCCTGCATCTTGGACTTTGGTATCCTGGACTCTGTGTTTCCTGTGTGGTTTTGGTCTGAGGTTTTGCCTTTTGTTTAATTCAGTATTTTGCTCTAGTCCATAGTTTTTCTCCGCTTGTTTTATCCGGGTTTCTTTCATGTTTAGGTTTGCCGGTGCCTTATGTTGAGTTTGTTTGTGACTGCCTGCCTTTAGTCCTTGTATTAATGTGCTCTTGTGGTTTAACGTTTATCTGTGCCTGATTTACCCAGTAGCCTCTGTTAGTTCTTTCTTCTTCTTTCTCTAACTTGTCCCCTGAGCCCGAGCTGTGTTTATTTCTGGTAATTCGGTTCCCCTCTTGTTTTCAAGTTAACTCCTTTCGTGTGCTGGTCCTGTTCATCTTTTACATCTCTTTCAATAAAAGCCCCTTATTTTGCAAACCCTCGCTCTGTCTCTTCTCTTGGGTCCATCCCTTAACCTAAACGTGACAGTGAGATAAATGTTTTCCTTTTGGTTTGGCTGGTTTGGTTCGAAACCACCACCCACTTTAGGACCAATTCTTTGCATTTCAACACTGAAAGAATCTGTGTTAGGAAAACTGGTTCAAGAGTAGCAATAATTGAACCACTTTTGGCAGGAGCTGGGGTGGGGTTATTTGACCAACAAGATCAAGTAAAGTATTGTTGTGAAGGTAAAAATGTATTGTTCATTAGATTTTGCAATCTGATCGATACCAGCGCAGATGATGCTAGTTATTCAGCTAAAGGCTAACGTTAATAAAGCCTAATATAAGTTTAGTAGCTTGTTCTAGTGTGATAGAAGGTATGGTGCTTTTGTAAATTTGGACATATTTTTCATATTCAAGCCAACAAAGAGGTACAAGGTAGAACATGTTTTTACAGCTGATGCATTGAGTTTCAATATCTTGTTGCAAAGAAGAGATATTCACACTTAAGGTATCACCGACTTCCTTTAATGGACCATCTGATTACCTCTATCAAGCCAGCACAGAAAAGACCAATTGTAGCTCCAACTACTGTTTAAACTTGTAATATCTCATTTTAGTTTCCCTGTGCTTTTGAATATCCACTTCCCCTTTACCTGATAACCTCTGTCAGGACCTAGGCAGATCATAAACAGTGTTACCCTACACCTTATTTTTTGATTGACCCCGACAATCTTGTTTAAGGTTTTTAGTAAGTATGTATTACCTAGCTTAAAGAACACAAGCACTAGACCCAAGCCAGGCTGTTTATACAGATATACTTACTATTGGATGCTTTATGAGTAATATACCTGTCTCATTTCCCATTATTAAGCTTTAGGACTACACAGCTGATATCTTAATAATTTAATAAGGTAAATTGCAGAAAGTTTGTTTCATTGACACAGTACTTATGTGGCTAAAGAGATGTATTTGTAATAGAGATGTGTTGATAGAGCTGTTGGATTGCTATTCTCACAAAGCACGATTACAATGTGGTCAACTCTGGGGGCTCTATTAATCCTCATTAAATGTATACAACATAGCCTCTCTAATACTGTTTGGAGATGACAAGGCTTTGGATGGTGGTGGTGCCATTTGTGGTTGAAGTTACAGTCTGAATGTAAGTTATGAATGATTATAAATCTTGGTATGCAACATTTCAATAAGCTTTATTATTATAACCATCATACTGTACCTTTTGCAATCTGTGGTCATTTGGAAAAAGCCATGCAGTCCACACTCACAACCATACAGATGACCTGTAAAAATACTGGACTCCACCTCATTATGGCTGAGGTAATATCAATCTGCTCATTTAAAAAAAGTCACCACACCACTCTCAGACTTTTGGTACCTCGTTATATACAGTACAGACTGAAACCGGTATTTATTAAGCCCTGTGAAAAATGGGTCAGTCAGTGCACAGGAATGCATGCTACCTACAGGGATAAAGTAGTGTACAAAATGTGACATTTTGACCCCAACAACTCAAGGAATAACAAGGAAATAGGAGCCTACAACAGTAAAGACAAAAGCGAGCCGGAGTAAGCAGACTGGGTCTAACGATGAAGAATGCACTGGGAGTCTGCAGACTGTGGCTGATTGCTTGGCAGTACAAAAAAGCCTGTTAAGAGTGAGCCGGGGAACAATGGAGAGAGGCTCAAAGTAAATTCTAAAATGCTTCTAAAACTGAAAAGACATAGACTGGTCATATAAGTAATGACCTGCAGGACTGACCACAATGGTTACTTGTGGTTGGAGGCAGGACAGCATTGTGATCAAAAAGAGCTTTTGATTTTAGTTTTTAGGCGTAAAAGTAATTTGCATTTAAAGTCATCTAAGCTTGTTCAGCAAATGATCTCATTTAAAGATCAAAATACAAAACTATAATTTCCAACAACAGAAATGACAGATATATTAACAAAAAGTAAGGAAGAAGAAATAAAGAGAAAATGTATACTAAAGACAGAGATGTCATTGGGGGGATGCTGGCATGAAGTAGCTACAGAGAACATAAGCAGAGTTTGTAGGGGGTTTGGTCTAGTGTGGTGGGCTCTATTTAGTCTATCCAGAGGAGCCAATGGACCAACTACGAAAAGGACTGATAGGAAGTTTAAAAACTGCTTTTTAATACATGGGACAAAAAGGGAGAACAGGGATTGGCTTAAGAAAGAGGTGGAGCTGAGGAAAACAAACACACTGTATACCAAGTGTTTTGAGAGCCATATATGATTATATGAGTGTGCACTCTGGGTTTGTATAATTAGCAAAGTTATATACAGTACAGCCAGGAAATTAGACATTGGCTCATGTTGTTTTATGGTAATTAGCCATGTGAAGCTGATGTTGCAATATTGTGTTTTCACCTGTATTGATTTCAGCCTGCTGTTTAATCTATAAACTAGTGCTTTATGAATGACTTGATCATTTCTTTCCTCTTTAAAGTTAAAGCAGGGTAGGAGGCTGAAAATCCAATGAAAGTTCACGTTTTACTATGAAGCAATTAGGACAATTAAGGAGTTAAGACCAATTTAGGTGTCCTAGAAAAATATCTGCTGCTTTTTATGACTTTGTTTTTGCTCCTTTAAACATTCTGGACATTCTGAACATGAAAAAAAGCATTTAAAGTAAATTCCGCACCAGATAGAGGCAGTGCTGTAAACTGTGTTTGTCTAAGTCTAAATATTTTCTAGATCTATTACTTTTTAACTGTCAGCAGCTGTCATGTAACGTACATGTTGATTTGCAAATGTGTTGATTTCATTTTCTGGCATAATACGCAATCCTGCAGTACTTTGTGCAGTTTTTTTTACTACAGCTTTGTCATAGCTGGTTAGCGTCTGACAAAGGTCGACGTCTGGTGTTTTAGAGGGATTCTAACACAAAATGTCTTTTATTGCTTTTAGACACATACATGATCTTGCTCTAACCCTAAAGTCAGCGGTTTTCTTGCCTAAGTCTGACCAGACACAGGACTCAGGGGCTAAGCATGTTCTTACGCATTTTTTTTACTATGCAAATGTAAATATTTGCAATAAATATATTTATACTATTATTTATACTTTCCAACAAAAGTTTTTGACAATGTTGTAGTCATCAAAAAAGAAAGATAATTTTTGCTTTAGCATTCACCTCTGGAAATCATTTGGAATATTCTGAAAGGTCCTGAGAAATAAATAAAAATATTACACCTCAATATACCTCCTAATGAATTAAATATAATCATATCTAATACAGGAAGGGAAAAATAAGTTACCATTTATCACTTTCAGATATTTATTTATCTTGTGTTCCTTTGTGGCAAACATTTGGCTAAATATCAGCAGGTTGATGTCAAACGTCACAAAATGCCTAGTGTGTGTGTGTGTGTGTGTGTGTGTGTGTGTGTGTGTGTGTGCGCTGTCTTGGGAGACAGCAGGCAGGGTTGGAGAGATCCTCCTCGTTTGAATAAATGGTCCTGTCTCCTCTCATTATATCTGCACTGTAAACACAATAAAACAAAAGATCGGGACCAATGGAGCAATGAGGGGCTTAACCTGTTTTGTGTGTGTTGGTGTGTGTGTCTGGGTGTGTCTGTGTGTGTGTGTCTTGCCCTACCAAAAAAAGTTTTTCTTGTTGATAAGGTTTTAAGCTAATAAATGCTGATGTATCATCATGGGTTAACCACCTGTCAGCACATTAAGTGGGTAAATTCGGCTTTACCAACAGTTATTTTTGATGTTTTTATTAATTACCATAGATGTTTTGTCATAATTACCATAATCACTAGTGTTTAAAATATATTTAGACCTAAAAGAGCCTCATTGCACGTAGATTTTGCCGAAAATGCTATCACACACAACAAAATATCATTTGCATATTTAATAAAAGTAAAAGATTAATGATCAGTGCACAGACAGGACTGTCAAGGAGTTGAGGGTTGTGGTATGAGGGCCAAGACTGATATTGTTTCCATACTCGGATCAAACAGGATAAGAAGTTTGAGATAATGAATGGATGGGTGTACTGTGGATTTGAGGCATGGTTAGCCTCAACCTGATGCCACCTATGGTGGCAGCACAATTGGCTTTAGTCACAACACTGATATTTAAATTACCAGCCTGGACAATGGACAGCATAATTACAGCTGATAATTTGCAGTTTAATTATGAGTAAGAGGAAAATAAGCATGTGTTCCCTGACCGTGTTTGGGGATCAACAGTTTAAAATCATTAGTTATTAACTGATTAGCAGTATGAGTGTGCAGTGCATCACATGAATCTTCTTGTCACCAAAGAAAATGGTAAATAATCATATTTGTAACAATTAAAATGCAGACACAAGATACACACTGTGCTGTGGACTATGGAGGTTTTAATTGCAAACTTTAGAATATACAAACTAACATGGCTTCAGCTGTGCAAGTAAGCTTAATATAAAGGTGAGCATTAGCTGGGTGGTAATATGAACAGGTAAGTAGGATAGACTCATGAGCAGGTAGGTCCCCTCTCTTGTGACGTAACTAGTCACTTTTACTGGGACTGCTCGTCAATTATACTGCAGCATGACGTGGTTATAGTACAAACCCCAATTCAAAAAAAGTTGCTACCATCAAATTCAAAATGAGCTAATATTTTTCATGAAAATGTCTTAGTTTCAACATCTAATATGTTGTTTATGTTTTATTTTGAATAAGATATGGGTTGATGAAATTTGAAAATCATTGATTTCTGTTTTTATGTCTGTTTACACATCCTCTCAACTTCTTTGGAATTGGGGTTGTACAATGTTTGTAGGTGATGCTCAGCTTACACTTATCTGTCTCCCATATGACCTTGGGCCTATTATTACTTAAAACTGACATCGAGAAGAGAAGTGTGATGAGCATCTTTTATGTACTGTATTTTCATATCAACAAGGTAGAAAAAGACACTAGACAGCAATGCAACCCTCCCCAATTTCTACCAATCCAAGCCAAGCCGAGCCAACTTTATTTATAAAGCACTTTAAAAAAACAGCAAAAACTTACCAAACTGCTTAACAATTTAAAATGGCAAAGCCAAAGTAAATACATATAAAGTAATAAAGGATAAATAGAAAAAAATGAAATAAAATAGTATAGTCACCTACTCATACTGGGTCAAACGCCAGAGAGAAAAAGGGAGTTTTCAGCTTTGATTTAAAAATAGACAGTGAGGAGGCCTGTCTAACTTGCAAAGGCAGTGCATTCCACAAATTGGGGCCAGCAACAGCAAATGCTCTGTCTCCCTTGAGCTTCCGCCGTGTCCTCGGCACCTCCAGGAGCAGTTGGTTAGCTGACCTGAGCGACCTGGAGGGGGAGTGCACATATAGCAACTCAGAGGGATAGGGCGGAGCAAGACCATTTAAGGACTTAAAAAGAAATCAAAGAATTTTAAAATGAACTCTAAGATGGACAGGCAGCTAGTGGAGCAATGCTAAAACCGGGGTGATGTGCTCTCTCTTCCCTGTTCTACTTAACATCCTGTATGTCCAGCTGCATTTTGTATCAGCTGAAGACGGGATAGGGACAAGTGAGAGACACCAAAATACAGAGAATTACCGTAATCCAGCAGAGTTGTGACAAAAGAATGGATTACTGTCTCAAAGTGCTTTTTTGACAAATATGATTTAACTTTTGCCAATTGTCTTAAATGAAAGAAACCACTGCACTAACCTGCCCCGTCTAAGATAAAACCACTGTCCACCTTAACACCCAAATTTGTGACAGTAGGTTTAACAAATTGTGTCAAAGGGTCCAGGTTTACAAGAGAGCCTATGGACTGGCACTGCTTTAGTATCTTGCTCAGGGACACTTCGACATTTGGTTGGGAAGAGCAGAGCAATTCACAACAAAGTAATCTCAAGGCACTTTACAGAATAAAGTCAAGATTATAATGATGTATAATGAGAACCCAACAATTCCCCCTGGACCAAGGCATAGGCAACAGTGGAGAGGAAAAACTCCCTTTAACGGAAGAAACCTCCAGCAGAACCAGGCTCAGGGTGGACGGCCATCTGCCTTGACCGGTTAGACTGAGTAGAAAGTCAAGAGAGAAAAGAAAAAGAGCAACAAAGGAAACACCAAAACATCGGGCAGGTTGGTAGGACCAGTAGCTGCACGCTGGAAAACACGCAGCTTCAAAGCTGGGGACACCTGCAGAAAGGGACAGAGAGAGGGAGACAGAGAAGGAGAAAGACAACTACGACTAGGGGACAACTACGGGAGAAAAAACACAAAGAGTTTAATATCATAGAGTGGAGGAGAGGAGAGAGGGATATGAGGAGAAAGGAGCTCAGTGCATTTTGGGGTGGGTCCCCCAGCAGTCTAAGCCTATAGCAGCATAACTATAAGTATAAGCTTTATCAAAGAGGAAGGTTTTGAGCCTAGACTTAAAAGTAGAGAGGGTGTCTGCTTCCCGAATCTGAGCTCGGAGCTGGTTCCACAGGAGAGGAGCTTGATAACTAAAGGCTCTGCCTCCCATTCTACCATTGGAAATTCTGGGAACCACAAGTAGGCCTGCATTCTGAGATCAAAGTGGTCTACTGGGATGATATGGTGCTATGAGGTCTTCTATATATGATGGAGCCTGACCATTCAGAGCTTTATATGTAAGGGTTTTCTGTAAGCAGGGTTTTAAATTTTATTCTAGATTTAATAGGAAGCCAATTGAGAGAAGCTAGTGAAGGTGAAATATGATCTCTCTTACTAATTCCAGTCAGGACTATTACTGCAGCATTTTGGATTAATTGCAGGCTCTTTAACTCTTAGAGTTACTGGGGCATCCTGAAAGTAGGGAATTACAGTATTCCAATTACACTATATAATGACTTTATTTGTACTAAGCAATAAATCAGATAGAAAATCAGAAAATTCCATCAAAAACTCTGAATAAGGGACTGGAGGACGGTACATGATGACAAATAATAGTGGTTTTTGAGTTTTCCAGTTTGGGTGTGAAAGGCTAAGAGTAAGGCTCTCAAATGAGTTATAACTATGTTTAGGTCTAGGATTTATTGGTAAGCTTGAGTAAAAGATTGCTGCTCCTCCTCCACCTCAGCCTGTGCTTCTAGGAACATAATTAATATGACTTGGGGGGCTGAACTCATTTAGACTGACATATTCTTCCTGCTGCAACCAAGTTTCAGTAAGACAGAATAAATCGAATTGATAATTACTTATTAAGTCTTTTACTAACAGAGATTTAGAAGAGAGAGATCTGATATTTAATAATCCACTTTTACCGACAGTGATCTTTGACCCTTATTTTTTCATTAATTACCGTAGATTTTTTGCCATAATTACCATAATCAGTATTATTTAATACATTGTTTTCTTAGTAGAGCATTTTTACTTTTGTACTTTTTTCTGCTTAGTAATTTTCCTTGAGTAAAATATTTCAATTACCAATTTTTTTTTATATATTATATTTGCATTTTTACTTGCATAGTGAGTTTGTGTACTTCTACGACCGTTTCTGGACCTTCCTATGCACTTAAATGTATTTTAAAAAATCTTTTAAAAGCCTATTAAAAAAGGACTTTGCTTTGATATTTATTTCCTTGACTTAGATCTTATTTTGCCTTGTATCTCACTTGTAAGTCGCTTTGGATAAAAGCGTCTGCTAAATGATTAAATGTAAAATGTAAATGTAAATGCTGACAATGTATCGTATCACATTTTGCTCTGTATGGTGCTGTGCAGCTGCAGACTGCTCATCGTGGACATGCTCACCATTGTACTCTATGACATGATCCACACCCCTTACACCTCTCCCTTATCTGGTTAGTTTACCAATGCAGGATGAGGAAAAACAACCAGGGATCATTCTTTATGAACTGCTTCTAGTTATTTTTCAAGATTCAAGTATAGTTTCGAATTAAGCTTATTAAAACAACACGGAACTACATGTTGAATACAGTAGCCTAATAAAAAGGCAGAAACAGCGTATCCATGCAAACCTCAAACTGTGTGAAATTTAAAATCTCCATAGTGAATATCAATATATTTACTCTCATAAGCAACAGACAAGAAAAACATGAGCTGAAGAGGTGGGTGCTAAACACAACAGTTCACTAACATGCAAACTCCATGCAAAAAGTTTTGTTCCCTCTTTGGTTCCCAAACCAAGGTCTGGAATCAGTGTATTTCATTTGTATATTGCACAGGGGTGTAAACAAAGTGAACTTTTTCATAATAAGTTCAGGTAGAGAACATCCTTATGAGCTAAAGAAAGTTGGCCTCACAAGTTGCTTGCTAACTTTAAAAGATCATAACCGATCTTTATAATGATAATTAATGTAAATCCAGATGAATCCCAGTGAAAGTGCTGTACATAACTGTAAAGATTTGACAACTTGTGTGCTGCTGTAGATTTGTCCACAGCACCTATGATATTGTTGGAGAGCTACAACATGGAAGGTAGCAATGCTTATTCAAGTTTAATGCACTGAGCACTGGGACTACAGTGCATCACAGAAGAGGAAACACCTTGTGAAAAAACATTATCTTTTCAAACACACGTTTCATTTAGTTACCTGTATATTCCAGCAGTTTGGATCTGGGTTATTTCAGGGGGCTTCATGCTAAAACCGAGCAGGTGGTTTTCTGCTTTCCTGATTTTGATGTCTTAATGGGATATAATGGCAGCTGCATATTAGTGCAGGAATTGGAGGGAGTCTTGATGACAGGTTAAGACAAGTGTACCACCTTGATACCTGCAATTACAGTCTTTATGTTGTTCACTGATTACAGATCTACAGAGAGAAACCCACTGTTCCACATACCTGACATGACCTGACAGCTCATAAAAATCAAAAAATCCAGTAAATATTTCACTTTATGTGTAATTATGTCACCACATTCTGACTCTGTCCTGCAGCAACAGTGTCTTGTGGTTCTATTTATATGGTCTCAGATTCACGCATTTATTTAATTTTAATGAGATCAGTGTAGTGGATGTGGGCAATGTCTCAAATATACTTGATGTGTCATGCCTTGTTCTGTGTTGGATGTAATAAATTACTATGTTGCTAACATTGAGTACAAACTGTCACTTAAGACTTGGTTTCTCTCCATCTTGACGGCTTCTGCTCTCACTCTGCTCTAAAAATTCTGGGTGGACTTATTATTGAAGCAGTATGTTCTTACTTTAGGATATTCAAATCAAACACACCCTTCATGCCACGATAACAAGTTGTTAAAAATTTGTTTTTACTAAAAGAATTCACAGTGCCACAAATCATGACAAGTTGTCCTGCTCAAGAGGCAGCAAACCACCAGACTTCACAAATAGGTTGAGGTTCTATTATGGTGGGAAGATTTATACTAAAAAAATAAAAAAACATCAAAGTAGCATCAGTTTCTGTGAGACGAGGTGCATTTAGAGACACTACAAACTCTAGGTCATCTGTGTTTTGCCAGAAATTGGCTCATTGAAAACCCCCTTTCCAAACTTCTGGGCAGAGTTGCAGTGTTGTTGAATCACAGTCAACTGGTGTCCTCCAAACCCTTTAGAAATTCTTTTGTAACCTTTTCCTTGTGAGCTTCCACATTTATTGTTTTATCTGTTTGGTTTGGTTCCCTTTTATCTAGTTTTAGCTCTTGCTAAATCACATTTTGACATCACATTTTATGCAGAAAGAAATTTAAAGAAATCAAATGAAGTTGAAGAAAGGGTTCGCAAGTTTTTAGCACCACTGTATATAAACATATATCTATAAAAATTATATATATTGAAATAATGCCTTATACACTTTAATATATTTAAATAAATTATTGCATTTGTTCAGCCTTATATCAAATATTACATTTGCAATCCAAAATAGGTAGTTATTTTCTTTTTAAACATGTGTATTGAGTACTGACTTTAACTGAGTAGGAATAAGTATTTTGCAGATGGTGAGACCCAAGATGTGACTGTACCTTTTGTGTACCTGTCTCTGGTCTGTCCAATATTTACCGCAAAGCTTCTGCTAAAATACTGAGTCAATTACAACTTTTTGCTGGTTCATTTAGTATTAGTAGTAAGACCAGTTTATTCAGCCTGTTCATATTCCTGAGACATTAAAAAGCACCACTTTGATAAGAGTTCTGCATTACATGTGCTTCAATATTTGATGACAAAATTGATGATTTAATTTACAAAGAGAGAAAGACTCATAGGGAGGTGGACAAGGTGGTGGATGGTACAACAAGGCACAAGACTTTTCCACGGGAGACCACGGTTCGACTCTAGTGCAAGATGTTGTTTCCTTGATTGATGTATGTCTATAGCGTTTTATTTAATGTAATTTTTCTAAACTAAACCTTACCCTGACGTTTTTTGCCAAACCCTAACCATAGTTGTCCCAAAGTTGTTGCATAAAAAGTTGTTCCTGTTATGCTGATGATACCCAGCTATATTTATCTATGGAACGAGATGAAAATAATCAGTTAATAAAGCTTCAAGCATGCCTACAAGACATAAAGGCCTGGAAGTCCCACAATTATTTACTTCTAAACTCAGACAAAACTGAAGTCATAGTATTTGGGCCCAAAAATCTCAGAGATATGATGTCCAACCATATTGTTGCTCTAGTTGCATAAGTCTGGCCTCCAGTACTACAGCAAGGAACCTTGGAGTTATTTTTGATCAGGATTTGTCTTTTAACTCACATATAAAACAAATCTCTAGAACAGCCTTCTTCCACCTACAGAACATTGCCAAAATTAGGAGCATCCTGTCTCAAAGTGATGCCGAAAAACTGGTCCATGCATGTTACCTCTAGGTTGGACTACTGTAATTCATATTTCACCTTCACTAGCTTCTCTCCATTGGCTTCCAATTAAATGTAGAATAGAATTTAAAACCCTGCTTCTTACATATAAAGCTCTGAATGGTCAGGCTCCATCATGTATAGAAGACCTCATAGCACCATATCATCCCAGTAGACCACTTCGATCTCAGAATGCAGGCCTACTTGTGGTTCCCAGAATTTCCAATGGTAGAATGGGAGGTAGAGCCTTTAGCTATCAAGCTCCTCTCTTGTGGAACCAGCTCCCAGTTCAGATTCGGGAAGCAGACACCCTCTCTACTTTTAAGTCTTAAGGCTTAAAACCTTCCTTTTTAATAAAGCATATAGTTAGTTATAGTTATGGTGCCAGAGGCTTAGACTGCTGGGGGACCCTCCCCCAGATGCACTGAGCTCCTTTCCTCCTCTTGACCATCTGTCCTCTCCTCTCACCCCGCAATTGTCACCACTATGTGTCATTAACCCTGTGTGTTCTGTCCCGTAGTTGTCTTTGTCCTTATCTGTCCCTCTCTCGCTGTCCCTTTCTGCAGGTGTCCCTTGCTTTGAAGCTGTGTGTCTTCCAGCATGCAGCTACTGGTCCTACCAATCTTCCCGATGTTTTGTTGACGCTTTTTGTTGCTGTTCTTTTCTCTCTCGACTTTCCACTCACCCCAACTGGTCGAGGCAGATGGCCGTCCACCCTGAGCTTGGTTCTGCTGGAGGTTTCTTCCGTTAAAGGGAGTTTCTCCTCTCCACTGTTGCCTATGGCTTGCTCCAGGGGGAATTGTTGGGTTCTCTCTATACATCTTTATAATCTTGACTTTATTCGAGATGACTTTATTGTGAATTGGCGCTATATAAATACATTTGAATTGAATTGAATTAAATCCTGTCATGTGACGCTCCTGGAGTGTCTGATATTGATGTGTCAATATGTTTTGCCAAAGGATGTCCAAAGTGGCACAATTTGAAAACCTCAGGAGCGTCAATATCTGACGCTGTGGGTGTATCAACGTTCCTAATTTATGATATCACCACCAAAAGTCAAGAAAGTTTTTAGAGGTGTAAGTGGTTAGGAGTTACCAGGAGATTGTGTTCAGGCAAAAACATGTGTTCCATCAACAAGGAGAACATATTTTGTTTACACAGAAACTATAACCATTAAAAATGTATGTAGTAGTCATGCAGATTTGCAACAGAGAAGATTTTAAATTGACAAAGCCTTACATAATCCAGAACCACTGCTGTCCTTATGGGGACTGGAATTTACTGTTGCCATATCATCAGAGTTCGTCAGCAGATGCTACAGTCAGTTAAAGCCACCTGTGGTAGTAAAGAGAAGATGCCATGTGTCACTTGCTCCAACAGCTTGTTTGTGGTCACAATATTTGAAGGGTGGTTCAGATAGGATGAGTGAGGACCTTACAGGTAAGCTGTCACACACATTTTCATTTACAGTCAAGCCATTTGTTACATAGCAGCTGCTCTTAGATCAAGATCTGAGTTTATTTTTATGTTTATTTTGAAGTCTTAAACTAATGGCAGATGCATCGGATCAACGGCGGCAGGGAAATTTGGGTCACGGCTCAGGAAGTTTTAAGTCAGTCGTAGAATATCGGAAAGTGTCTGTCGGCCTCGTGTTTGCTGAGTTTCGCACTGTTGGTGCTAGTCGGACCCCTGTTAGCAGCTTTTCAGTCGATACTACTGTAAACTTTGAATTGAGTGAGTGAGACCGACCTGGTCAGCTCTTTAGTTTAACAAAGTGGTGCACAAGAAGAGACCACAGTACAATGCCAGTACCACTGGCACTGGTGTTGTAACTTGTTATCAGACATATCCTCCATTAGAAATACTACATATGTGTTGAGCTAGAGCAATATAAAAACCGTAAGCTGATGCTTCCTTTTCTCATCCTCTCAAACAAGTGCAGAATGTGCACCGCCACATCATTGTTGGCTCTTTGCGTGTTCTAGCTCCACTTGTCGCCCCAGATAAAGCTGTCTATGACATTGTCTTGGTGCGTCAAAGCCCTAATAGGCAAAACTGTTTTAGGTTGCAGCGATTTCATGTCCAAAGTATTGGGAGGCCAACACTAATTAGCCTTTTTCATACACTGAAATGGTTTGGTCTCACATTGATCTTTTGATTTTAAACCCAATGTTCAATAGATAACCTTTTTTTCGTGCTACACAACTTTTGTATTGGACTGTCCTTATTTTAAGTGAACAAAAGAACTGGACCATGTGACTGACAGGTCTTTCTATAAGATTAAATGTTCAAACACTAAATATGTAGTCTAAATCACTACTCTTAGTTGTAGTTTTGCATTTAAAACTATATATTTAAAATATTAATTTACTTTATTGGTTTTGTTTTTTTGATGTCATATTCCATTCTGACATATTGCCTTTAAACACATTATGCTTTCTAACTATAAGTAGCACTGAATAGTAGCAAATAATATTTTTTGTTAAACAGTAGCAGAGTTTTTTACCTACTGGGGTGAAAGAAATCTGGCTTTGTAAGTTACTTTGTTCATCATTGTTTCACTAAACCCCAAGTTGTTTTCCTTACTCTTCAGCTGAAAATAGCAGTATTTAGATGTAATGGAGCAGCTGAAGCCTGTTGAAAGTTTCAAGTAGTAATATTTTTTTACACTTGCTGTCTATATTTAGATTGACCTTCACCCTTTTTTGCAACACCAATTTTCAGCATGTCTACAGTACCATTCTTGCTATTGAGAACACCATCGTGTTTTCAGTTTTCAGGGACTGTTTGAGCTGTGTCAATGTAAAGCTTGACTTCAGTCGCTGCACTAATGTACGTTTGCCTGGTACTGTAATTTTAATTAGACTGATGTGATTGACTACTGGATTAATCTTATACAGTGAGAAAACCCAGTACTGCTAAGCAGATGCTGTACTGCTTTGCAGATCAGAATGATCAATAAAGGTCTAGAGCCAGCATTTTCGGCCTCTGCTCCAACAGCTTCTGTACTTTTATGAAAGACTCTGGCCTCTGATTTCAATCTGTACACCTTAACACAGCATTATTGATTGTTCTCTCAGCAGACCTTGAGATTGCTTCTGTCCATTCGACACCCTTGGTGTTGTGTGGAGATGTCACATGCTGACACGTGTCCCTGAAGCCTCTCTGGCTCTCCAGCAGTTTGATTTGCTGTCAGCACGCCGGAGGATGAATAGATAATGGGACTCTTCTGATTGACCAGCCTGTGCCTGCACTGAGTGGTCTAACATGACAACTAACTCAAATGTAAGCTAATTTAAGTAGAAGTGGGTAGGAGTGTGCATGAGTTTGTAGTGCAATGCTCGTGTGTCTGAATGTGTGTGTGTTATGTTAGCTAAATCCTTCAATTTGGATGACAGAGAGGTAGGGCTGCTTTGCTCTAAATGAGCTCCCAAGAGTGAAGAGTCCTCCAGTTTTTATCCTTCCCTGTAGGTATGCAATGCTGGGTAGCTGCCACACACACACACACACTTTAAACAGACCTAAAACAATCACCTGCAAACAAACAGGGTACCTTGGATGCAAGGTGGAAAGATGAATACTACACACATCTTATAGTTCTGTTTCTTCCCATAAGATTTTGCAGGGATTTGGTTTTATTCCAACTAAAACCCCCAAACCCATGAACACAAACTGTGATATTAATTCCATTTGTTTAATGGTGTTTATATTGCATGTATACATACAAACTGGAAGAAGAAACGCCCATAGGCATCAGTTTCCATACTCTGCCACTCATTAGACACGTCACTCTGAAGAATGAGTGGCAAAAAAGGAAATACTTTTTTTTTAAATTTATCTCAATGCCAAGGTGCAACCCTCCCATTTTTTTTTCTACACATAGCCGTTTACATCAAACATCCCCCACAATTGGAAGTGTTACTTAAACAGGTGATACTTTATATCTGAGGAGAGTAACCTGCACAAATTAACCAAATTCTCCAGATCTGCTTAACCCAACTCACTGTCTAGGTGCTTCTGTTTCTCAAACTTGTTCCTGTAGTCTTCCTGAAAGAAGAAAGGTTTGGATATAATATTAACATTTTATGAAGGGACAACTCCAGCTGTAGCTACACATGTTCATTGCAAAAACATGATAGCAACTTGGGACAGTAGCAGCAGTGAGAAGAAGTTTGACTTTGTTTGACTGAACATCATGGAAAAGTGAAAAATTCAACAGCATGTTAATTACAAGTATGACTAACATACTGTCAAGGATATTGAAATCAAGTAAACAAACCTTTAAACAAACAAGCCAGTGGTTTACGAGCAGATAGTGCACTGGAGCTGCAGATCGTCTTCCACAGAATCTTTGAGATAACCTGGACAGGACAAAAACATGACTGGCCCTTTAACCAGGGAAAGTCATTTCATGTCTCATAAATTTGCTAAACAGATTAGTTTGCATCAACGGAGATGCTAAAGCAAATCAAAGCTGTACAGTCAGTAGTGGCTTTGTTTTGACTAAGTACTAAGAGAAAGCTGCAGGACAGCAAGTACTATTGCACCTCACTGTCAATAAGTATTTTCCCCGTCCGTATGCTTTGCATTGCACTGACAATCATGCAGCAGTTACCAGAGATGGGGACTCAAATCTGTGACTTGGAATTGAGTCGCAGCTAAGTCGCATACACAGTGACTTAAGACCCCTCAAAATACTTCAAACTCAACTTGGATGTGAGATTTAGGTTCCAATCAATATTTTACCTTCAATTTGATCACATCAAGGAAATGATGATGACTTAAATGCTTATCAACAGTATTGGAAGAAAATGGAGCCAAATGGACAATCTCACCTGTCAGACTAAGAAACTGAAACCACACGCACAAATTCAGCCAGGGAAATGGCAAAGAAGCGAGGCTGATCTCGCTAATCTTCATCCTCTGAAACAAATTAAAATCAGCACCATGAGATTACTTTGGATATCCAAAAAACAAACAATTGAGATGATCTTGAAGCTGTGGAACCAGTTTGCAAAAAAATATGGAGGCGCAGCTGCTGCCAAGAGGAAAGATGTCAAACATGTTCACTCATCTTCAAGAACATCATCCCTCCGTGCAGATCAAAGTATCCGTCCTGTTTATACCTTTAATCCCTAATGACATGTTCCTGCTGACGTGTGTCAGTTAAAGGTTTACAGGATCACTTAGGCTGTCACACCTACAGTAAATCGGCAACCATTGCACAACTGTTTTGAGTATGTGTGACTAATATTTCTCACTGTTTACAGAATTTCTACAAACTGAAAAATCATTTGATGAATGGAGACAATAATCAGCAGATGATGCATTATAACAATAATAATAATACAGCATACCTACAGAATTTTTGAACTGGGTATTTTTGAGGTCTGGTGTATTAGTATAATTGATCTTAGGTAAGGGGTGTGAAAATGTTTACTATTACTGGTGATAAAAAAAAATTGTTTTCATTTCAGGGATGCTCTAACTGACAGACTAATAGTAATTGTATAATACTGTAAACAAAGATGACATGGAATTTCATACCATTGCAACACTGTTTTTTTGGTTTGTTTTTGTTTTGGGTTTTTTTTGCACGGTGGATGGGCCAGTTCAAGGTTTTTTATCTAAATGTAAACAAAGATTTGATGCTCTTTTGTAATGACTCAGACCAACGATACATGTTTTCTGTGCAAACCAAAAAATAACATCTTTACTCTATTCACTGCACAAGTCTACTTACTTACCAAACAGCCACCCTTCTGGGAACACTCTGAAGCTCATTGTTAGGACAGACTCAAGGGGAGTAACGACACAGGGCCTGCTGACACATACAAACAGGAATGCACTGACATTGTGCCAGCTTTACTCGATGGACATCCTCCTTTCCAGTTCCCCCTGCAAAAAAAAAAACACATCTTAGTTCATTCAAACTTTCTCATTTCTTCCTGCAAACTGTCTTATAGCAACCTAAATGGACTCGTGAGCGACACATTAAAAGGTTTTGGACCTCTTCCTCTGAAAGCTTTCTCTATAGACCTGACTAAATTCTGAGCCAGTAGCATGTGTTACAACAATTCCCGTTTCAGGTGCTTTACTTTTAGTCAATTCCTTTTAATGCTACCTCAGCCCTCATTTTTTCATGCTCCAGCTCCATGCTCAGCCTTTCCATCTCCTTTTCCCCACTCTTTCTATCGTTGCATGTACTGTTCAAATGAGAAAAATCCCTCCAAAAAAGCTAATTTGAACCTGAAGTTAGACAAGTCAGACAGATACATCAAGTTGGACAGATACATCCGGCCCTGCAGTTACGTTCGTATCTCATAGCTTTTTTGGTATTCAGTCTTTGAGCACACCAAATATTCTGCCAAAACAATTAAATCTGCCTTTGAAAAAAATGCTCAGTATTCCTTCACTTTGTATTGGACCCTGTGAGTGTATGGGTTTTGCACTTCTTTTAAATTACGATATTTTGCCTTAATTTTACAGTTTTCGTTTGGCAGCCAGTGGTACCAGTCATTTGACAGCTTTTCTTTTTGTTTGTTTTCTTTTACAATGTAGGGTATCACACATGTCAACAGCGAGAGTTATGTTACTAATGCCAAGACACTTAAGGTTTGCTAATCCTATCTTTGTTAGAACTGAATATTTGCCCTTCACTCACTTTTTTCTGTCATTACCGGAAAACAATTTGCTTTGGGCATATTTTCCTGCAAAAACAGTTTCAAACACTGTTGATGTTTGAAACTGTTGATGTTTGAAACTGTTGATGCAAACATAGAAAAACGACACAAACGAAATATTCTTAAATTAAAATAACTAAGAAAAATACAACTAGTTTCTCAAGCTAAATGCCCATATAGTGTACATAACTTGTCCCTACCTTCTCACAAAGCCCATAGGAGCATTTCTTGATAGACCTGTTGAAATTACATTACTTAACATAACATAGAATAGTAACATAGAACTATAAACATATAAACATAGATGCTACATATCAAGCTGGAATATACATCAGCATTGCCATGATGGATAGGGCAAGACTGGAATCTAAATAAATGCGGGACCTTTTTTTGGGGGGGGGGGGTAGAATAAAAAAGCACTGTAACATTTACATTCTTCGACTGAACTGATATAAAAGAGATGATGATCTAAGTGTAGTACCAAAAAAAAAAAAAAAACATTCTACAGATACTGAACTAGGCTTATAGACACTTGAAGTGTGTAAATCCAGATAACTGGAGCTCCCATATTTATGTGCTAGTTTTCCCATGTCCAGAATGGAGGCAATGCTAACATACAAATCTGCTGTCTCTTATAATGGCATTGACATGGAAGGTAGTATTATTATGGAACTCACTTCACATATGTAATGTTGCACATGTACACACAGTATTTTGAATTCCCCAGAACCCCAACCCTGACCTCATAGTTTGTGAGTCTAAATGGTCTGCACTTATATAGCGCTTTTCTACCTATTGGCACTCAAAGCGCTTTACACTGCTTCTTATTCACCCATTCGCACTCACAATCACACACACATTCATACACTGGTGGGGGAGCTGCTCTGCAGCTGGCCAACACTCACCAGGAGCAACTAAGTTGGGGTTCAGTGTCTTGCTCAAGGACACTTCGACATGTGACCGGAGGAGCCGGGGATTGAACCAACAACTGTGAGATTGGTGGACAACCGCTCTACCTTCCTGCGCCACAGTCGCCCCACAGTCTACATATTTGATGGTGAAGAGATGTTCACTCTAGCCTCTACACATCGCCCAATCATAATAAGTTTGTCTCTTTCTCTCTCATCATTCTTTTGCAGGTACAACAATCTGTAGAGCTGTATTTAACAAGAGGACAGTCTCAAAAAGTAATGTTTCTGTTAAACTGGTCACATTTAATGAGCAAGTGATGGTGAGTCACAGGTACACAAGGTTTTGTTTGAGGGAGTCACAACTGAAATCACTTTTGTAAAATGTCCTTGGATGCTGTAGTTTAATGAGATTCCCTTATTTGGAACAAAGGTACTCAAACATGAGTTGTCTACATACTTTAGGTTATAAAGGTAATGGTATGACTCCCCTGATGGGTGTCATTTTCTCTAAATAGCTGTTTGTTTTTTGCTGTGTGCACGGCAGCAGGAAGGCAGTCACCAGGGAATCTCTGAAGGATCATTAAGATTCCAGGTAGACCACAGACCAACCACCTACTTCTTAAATGAGGTTGACAGAAGGTCTTTAAATTCTGTACAACCTTTGCGCAAACAAATCAATTGTTTACCAGAGTGCTAATTAATTCATCAGTCTTAATTAACAGAGAGGTACAGAAGTGGAAAAATAATCAGTGGACCTGCTGCATGTGTACCTGGAGGTAATGTGCACACACAGACGTGCACACACACACACACACACACAAACACACACACACGCGGTCAAAACAGACAGGGAGAAAGGCACTCATGGGTTAATTATGTTAAAGCTAATATACAAAAACACCCACAGCTGAGGTCAGAGGGAACACACTGATGGAAATACATGATCAAACCCAGCAAAATGATCATAACATTAAAAAAAAATGTGTTATCATGAATGTGCTTTACATCTCATAGCTCTCATGAACACAAGCACAGTAACAAGCCAGCTCACTTGTTTCCCAGTTGTTATCCTACTAATGAACCATCTTGTGTGAATACATTCACCCAAATCAGAGTCAGAGGTGCTTGTTTCCCACAAATGGACTGTCCTGTAAGTAGCTAAGTAGAAAGATGCAAAACAATGATTTATAGCTTAAAAGAAAGCCACATACTGTACGTACCAATAACCAAGTCAATTGTAGATGTGATTTGACAACCATCCACAAAGGAAGTGAGAGTTCTGGAAGCACACAGTTCACCCGTCTATCCAGTCATTATCTGTAATCACATCCTGTTCAGGGTCACAGGGCGCTGGAGCCTGTCCCAGCTTTCATTGGGTAAAGGCAGGGTACATCCTGGACAGGTCTCTCTCAGGGCCAACACAGAGAGACATATGCAAAGACAACCATTCACACTCAAATTCACACCTATGGACAATTTAGAGTCACCAAGTACCTAACATGCATGTCTTTGGACTGTGGGATGAAACCGGAAAACCTGGACAAACACACATTGATTGTTTGCTTGTTGGGTTTCAGTAGTGGCGTCGGAGAAATGATGTCTAAGCATACTGTACTTAGGGTAATGTTTAAACTTAAAATACAAACGCGAGTTATTACTGTTTGGCCCGATGTCGAGATATCTGAATTGATGGAATAAAACTTCATTACTGCAGAGAACTAAGGTTAAGCAGCAGCATCAAAGAAGTGCTTTGCAGGCGTTTTACATAAATGCAATAGAGGTTGTCCATGTTCTCAAACGTGTGAGTTCATGTGAAAATCCCAATTTACCATTCTACTAATTGACTGTTCAGTAATGGAGCGGGCAGGGGTGTCAGCAAACAGTTGGGTGAGTAGCACTATATAAACTAGACATACACACACACACACACACATATGCACACACGCACACACACACACAAACTGTTTCATCCCCTCCCACAGATACTCACCTGCTGCTTCTCTCTCCCACACTGTCTCTCTCACACACACTCAAACATTAGTAAATAACCTCACCACATTACTGAGCACTTTGTGTTAGTTATTATTGAACAAGTATTGGCTCCATGATTATTGCTTGCTGTGTGAAATAAATCCTGTTATATTTTAATGAAAGCTGGTATTTGTGGTTGTGGCTGTAGTTGCATTCATGGCACCGTTGGTTTTATAAATCTGGTGTTAATATCATCAACACTCTCTGTTGCTAAAAGCCATATCTCTGGCTACCTGAGGCCCTCTTCAACATCGAGTACCAGTTCCTACTGGTGCTGATCATGTGCCTTGTGCCACTCCAGTAGCAAATGCAGTTTATTTGTGGATCGACCTTAAACCTGAGAAATAAAATCCCACTTGATCGATGGGTTTTTCTAATAAAATGATCATGGCATGAAAATAAATCATGACACTGTGTGATTCTAGCAGATTCTAGTGATTCTGTCAAATGATAAGCCACTGCACCTCCAATGTGGTGAAATTTGCAGACTGTAGTTTGAGAGTAGACAAAGCTTTTTTTGTGGAATTGCTTAACTGATGGTGCCCCATCCCATTCCCCAAAGGAAAATATTTAGCCTAAATGTACCAATAACTGAGGCTGTCCTGTAAAATACAAGTATATTTATAGGGAGGTCCATCGACAGAAGACATCTGAATCTGGACTAACATTTAAAAAGTCTCTATTTAAGGACAAATCACAAGTCCACCAATTCATTTTTGGTCTTCATCGTTCTTCACTACAATGGTTCAAAAATCATAACTGCAATTACAGGGGATCTCTTTCAGGCTGTTCTCATTGCCAAGGCGTCAAAAAGTGGAGCTTTGTCAAGTCCTTTCTGGGTTACATGCTGATGCTTAAGTCACTCTGAGCCAAAAGCCACTGCTTTAGTGAAAATGTCTCACACGAAGGTGGACAGAGTGGTGGATGATACAAGATGATACACAACATGGTGCATATGGTTAGTATAGTAAAAAAGTACGTGTTCAACGTTGTCACTGTAGCATTTTGTTTTTATGTAATTTATCTTATAACTTAACGTCACCCTGAAATTTGTTGCCTAATGCTAATGCAGTATTTTGTGTATATATAGTGTTTCTCTGTCCTGTCCTGGCTTCTCGTGCCACCTTCAGAACAAAAGCTGCCGTTGTTCTTGTTGACTTGTTGCTGTGTGGTTTTGTGTGTCTATTCGGGTATGAGAGGGAGAAAGATAGTAGCCATTCAAGGTGAAAATGTCTAGCAGCGGGAGATGATTTCAGCACTCTCCAGCAGATTCCATTCCACTGAGCAGTTCAGATGAGCTGCAATAAAAAAACTCTGCAGCGGCTCATCAGGTGCAGACATGCAGGCAGGAAGCAGCACTTGTAGGAACAAAAACACTATTTTGAAACATTAATGATCGCTCCACCAATAGGAGCGCTTTTGTCTTTGTTGGCCAGAGCACATGCAGAGAGATGCCCTATTTTGACATGAGCTTCACACCTGGGCGCAGTCACGAGGTCAGCGGTCACATTCCCTGCTGCAGTGAGGCACATACAACTGAGCAGAGGAAAGAAAACACCAAAGAAAGAGGAAAAATGAGGAAGAAAATTGTATAAATCCCACAGCCTTAAAACTATGAGGTTATACCTTCAAGTTACATGGCTGTTTTTGCTCTACTTACTGAATCACTTTGCAGAATGTCAAAAAGTTTCTCCTTTTTTTTTCTCCTCCTTCAGGGGGGTGTTGATCAATACATCTCAGAATTCTGTTCTTTTCTCAGGGCTGCCTGTGAGATAGAGGCAAAGTGGAATTAGTCGTTTAAAACCATAAGAAATACACCTAAGAAAAATGAGTCAGACTATGAATAAATGATCAGCCCAGGTTGAAGAGTTCACACTGGGTTTTAGGAGGCATAACTTTATAATTTCTTACAGCCATCACTCAAATTAGTACTGAAGGTAATATTTGTCACATAGATGTTGATGCATATTCAAAATCTGTATTACATTTATAAATATTTAGAGTCAACTGAGGAGTGAAATGTTCTTTTTGCATCATTCTGCCTGATTATGAAGGTCTTTTTAAATATAATATTTTATTAGGAATAAAAGGTATGATTAATACCTTTTTTCTTTTATTAAGAGCAATTGGAGGATTTTTACTTCTATCTTCAACCTATAGCTTAATAGTTCTAAATAGCAGTTTGTTAAATATCAATCTAACGTGGCTTATCCACATCTAGTGTTCAGCACTCATCTCTACCACCTCAACATCTTCTCCTCCCACAGGGTCAGGTTCTAATGCTTACTAAAGCGTCAAATTGCGATGCTTCTTGAAGTCCACTGGCCTATCACATTGACGCCAGAGATACCCTTTGACATTACTATTGGATGCTCCAGGAGTACAACCATTTGACACCACAAGAAGAACAACCTTAGGGTAAGGTTACGTTAAGAGACACCATCGGTTAGGCTTAGGCACAAAAACTACAGGGTAAGGTTAATTTACAAGAGAAAGTACAAACTAACACGAAACGCTACAAACACTGACAAAGGCAACACGTACTTTCTTACTATAGTAACCATGTGTGTCACTTGTGTTGCAATCATCATTTAGGTGCACAATGCCTGGCACTACAGTCGAACCCTGGTGTCCTGTGCCTTGATGTACTATCCACAACCCTATCCACCTCCCTATGAGACTTTTTCATTTATGTACTATGTCATTGCTTTAGGCGTCAAATATTGAAGCACTGGGGTTTCCATTTAACCATCATCAGTCACCAACCCAAATGGGTTCCCAAACCTTTAGCATGCAATGATAAGGAACTGGACAAGCGGCGTTTTTTGACACCTTGGGAATAAGAACAGGCTGGCCATTCATGTCTGTGTTTTGGATGTTAGGCTTATTTAGGGGTTTGAATAACAATTGATCGGACACCTGATTAAATGATATCCCCAGAGAAACATATATTTGTAGCCCAGTGGCCAAGTGTCATTTTGATGTGGAGTCTGTACCTTCTCAGAACATCTTGCTCATCCTGCATTGTTTCAATCAGTTCTGCTTTGGCCTTGTGGTTGTGTCACAGTCAAATGAGGTGTAAAACAGAAAAGACTTCACACTTGCCAATAGGTATTATCACTCATATCTTATGCATGTCCTGCTGTTGTTAATGTTTAATCCCTGCACATTGACTGCAGAAATAGTTTGAAAGCTCTATCCAAATCATTTGTGCACTGATACAGCCTTAGTGTCTGTTGTATTTTATATTCACATTCTACATGATGTGATGGTGAGTGAATTTATTATTCAGGTTTTAAATTAGTCAAATGTCATTTAACAAAGCAGTCTTAACAATAATCCCTTCCTCAGTTTTTTCCATGCTGCATCACAAACACTGCTCTCATCTGGTTAATATCTTTAGCTAATCGTATACTTCGGTTCCAGCAACCTTACCTTCCCACTGCAATGTTCTCTCAAGACGTCTCCCAGTATTCTGTTCTTGCTTTGTATTCCTCTGTTGTGTAAATGTCACAGTCAAATGAGGTGCTCAAATACATTTATTTGTCACCACTGTGTGCTATTAATTTTGTGTCCTACCAACCTGTATAATGTTTTCTTGTTGCTTTATTTGCTCTTTTCTTTTCTCTCTCCACTTTCCACTCACACCAACCGGTCGAGGCAGATGGCCGTCCACCCTGAGCCTGGTTCTGCTGGAGGTTTCTTCCGTTACAGGGAGTTTTTCCTCTCCACTGTTGCCTATGGCTTGCATAAAGGGGAATTGTTGGGTTGCTTCTACATACTTGTGTTGGGCGACTGTGGCGCAGGAAGGTAGAGCGGTTGTCCACCAATCTCACAGTTGTTGGTTCAATCCCCGGCTCCTCCGGTCACATGTCAAAGTGTCCTTGAGCAAGACACTGAACCCCAACTTACTTGCTCCCGGTGAGTGTTGGCCAGCTGCATAGCAGCTCCCCCATCAGTGTGTGATTGTGTGTGTGAATGGGTGAATAAGAAGCAGTGTAAAGCGCTTTGAGTGCCAATAGGTAGAAAAGTGCTATATAAGTGCAGAACATTTAGTCTGGACTTATTATGTAAAGTGCCTTGAGATGACTTTGTTGTAAATTGGCGCTTTATAAATAAAGTTGAATTGAATTGAAAAAATTGAATTGAATTGTTCTTCATTCTCTACAAACTTTCAATTGGAAACATCATCAGTAAACATTGAATCCACATTCACTGTTATGATGACATTCAGCTTTACATCTCAGCCAACTCCATTACTTTTTCCTCTAACTTCACTCCTGGTGTCTGTCTAGAAGAGACCGAAGCATAGATGCAATCTTCCTCAAATGCAACTGCAACAAATCCAGTCATTCCTACCACTCTCCACAGCTGAAACTCCATGCTTTTGTCATACTACTGCAACAACATACCCTATTATTACCTGCAATACTGCATAACAAAGTCCAGTATTCCCCAGACTTTGCTGCCTGTCCACTCATTAATTCAAGCTTCCATGTCCGAATCACCCTCATTCTTCAAAAACTGAAATGCCCCCTGCATCTCTTAAGTGATTAGAATTCAAAATCCTGCTGCCCACTTACAAAGCCATGCATAAAATACACTCTCCCCTATCTGACTGATCGCTTCCACCACCATACCCCCACCCACTCTCTCCAAACGGCCACCTCCAATCTCCTAACTCGTCCCTAAAAGACTAAGCACCAAACCTGACCTTTGCCTTTGCTGCCGCAACCCATTGAAACTCCCCCACTGGCATCAAAAGCATTTCCATAGCAGTCAAAACCCAGGTTTTTTAAATCGCTTTTAGCTTTTAATGTTTGGCCATCAGCATTTACTCTTTATATTTTTTTGTCTCTTTGCCTTTGTAATCATAATTAAAAGTTTTTATTTGTGTTGTTTTAATTTTATTTAGCATCTGTGAGTTACTTGAAAAGCACAACATAAATAGAACGTATCATAATTATTATCTCCCCAGTTACCTGCATTAGTCAGACCAATCATAGCCCAATATCAACTTCCCCACCCCCACCCCCCCCGCCCACCTGCCTCACTAGCCTTGACATGTACAGTATGTGATAGGTAGAGCCAGTCGTAGCTGTGTGTTTGATGTTGTTTGTGAGAGATTCTCTGTGGGTAGTGGAGGGGAGATGTAAGGCAATGTGCTGCTGCTGTTCCTCTCCTACAGAGTTGGTGAGAGAGCTGAAGCTGTCACAGTCGGAGACGGGGCCAATACATACATATGTAATCTTTACTGGGATTCGCTTTGTGGTGCAGTCAGCTACAGTCATTGTGAGCGAGCCCGTTACCAGAGCCATCACTTAATAATCCTAAAGCACAGAAATGTTTGTTCAGTTTACACAAATGTAAAAAGAGAGGTATATTTTTATTAATTCTGGTTGATAGAGCTGAGCAGATGTTAAACCATTAGAGTCCTCAGTGTGGGCTTGTTAGACACTGACCCTTTTAAAGCAGTGTAAACAGACTTGGTATAATTAAGCAGAATGTTTGTTGCTATGACATGTAGTCATCATCTCTATGCAAATAGATACAAAATGGGAGCATAATGTGGATGTTCTATTTTTGCCCCCTTTTTTTTCACCTGTTCCCAAGATTATTTTTGAGAAGTTTCCATTTTATTTAACTTTGAGCACTGGAGTGACAGCAATGAAATACAATCCAGTTTGAGTCAGAAATCACAGCTTACAAATCCAATGTAAAGGTTCATGTAGGACAGTTAATTCTCTGTTTATAAGTTACAAACTTAAAGATGACTTGGGGTCGAGTTATATCAAAACAGCTGATGACCTTTTCTGTTCTTGTTAGCTGATTCCTAATTTATGCCATCGGGGTTCTAACATGATTACAGCAACAATGCTGAAATGTTAATGTTTAATGTTGATAAATGTTGATAAATACATTTCATCACAATTTAGAGGATTCTGCAACTTGGGCATTACTAAACACTTGATTATGAGATTTAAATATTCCTGAAGTAACCTAATTAAGTTTAAATGCAAGCACAAGGTGGGACAAGCCAGTGTCTTATTTTGGCAGTCCCAAGTCTGGATAAATGCCGAAAGTTCAACAACAAATGCAGGTAAAGTCAGAGAGGTCAGATTTAGGTGGTTTGGACATGTTCACAGGAGAAACTGTGAATATATCGTAGAAGGATGCTGAGGTTGGAGCTGCCAGGCAGGAAGTCCAGAGGAAGACCAAAGAGGAGATTTAAGGATGTAGTTAGGAAGGACATGAAGTTAGTTAGTGTGAAAGAAGAGGATGCAGAGGACAGAGTTAGATGGAGGCACATGATTCGCTTTGGTGACCCCTGAAAGGGAATAGCTGAAAGGAAATGTCGAAGAACTTAATGAAGTTTAAAATATTAAAGATGTTATGATGCAATTCCAAAAACCCCACATTTTTTTTCAGCAGAAATATGCTCTAAATCTTGTCCTAATGTAGAGAGGTGCCGTCAAACAGAGTCAGTGAACATCATTTCCAGCTAATTTCTTTAGCCAGAATAAAGAACATAAAGCCACTGTGTATAACCAGCCATTTTAAATGTTATCACCCCATTAAATGTAAATTACCAGTTGGTATAACACCCATAATTATGCTGAAGGGGCATTCACTGCATCCACCAGTAGGTCAGAAGGGACAGATCATGGATACGTGTTATAATTAGGCGACCTCTGGCTGTCAAAATATGGGTTTGAGGCAACGGGAAGAGGACCCGAATGCAGAAACGAGGCAGGAGGCAGGCACATGCAGTGAACTGAATTTAATAAAAACAATGATGACTAAGGCTAAACAGGCTGGCAGGCATATCTATACAGACAGCTAGAATGAGAGAAAGCTGCACTACAGCTGAAGGATTTACTGATGGGGCAGCTGGAGAACAGGCTAGTGTTTATGCAGGGGAGCTGATGAGTTCATTACGGAGAAGGTTTGTGTTGATGGGTGAAACCATTGAAAAAGACTTTCAGGAAGCACTTATTTCTTTAGTTGCTTTCTTTGTTGTTACTGCAGTGAGGGAATATTTTAACAAAAACTACAATCTTCTAGAAGTTGTTATTCAGTTGAAGCCTAAACCAAAAGAGTTATGATTTGTCATCATGGGTAAAATAATAAATCCAAAGCACACAATCATCTAACAAACCAATAATAAAGGCCTTCCAAGGAGATTTAACCTGCAAACCCACTTTTTTTGACATGATGATGAACAGATGAAGTGTGTAGGTGCACATATCATCTAAATGTTCTTCTGATCTCTTTTTCTCTATTACATATAGCCATTGATTAAGAAATGCATCATTGATTTGCTTCTTGATATATATAGGGTCTACTCAGAGTTATTAAGAGGGAACAGCTGTCCCAGGAGATTTAATCCAAATTTTATAAGTCGGGTCAAAGAACCCACATAATTAGGTAATCATATCTAAGATAAGAACATCGAGTATTGCTCATCTGATCCTGGATCTGTTTAGTGAAAACTAAACTAAATTTAAACTGAACTTTTACATGCAGGCATATAATTCTGTTACAGTTTTACTCATCAATGTAGGAAACTCCAGATCGTGTTTAGAAACTGAGTATAAAGATCCTCTGAATATAGACTATTAGCATCCTTATAACATCAGCAGCTTATATTTACTGACTCCTATGAGTGTGTCCAGCACAAAATGTGCTGTTTGCAAGTTTGTGCCACTGGACTCAAGGAGCACATTGCAGTTTAATTTTGAACCAGTTAAATTATATTGATTTAACCTGAGACTTCCTTTGAAATAAAACAAAGTGTATAATAAAAAAAAAGTGATTTTCATTCCCACTGAATCCAACACTTGTAGACCCCTGAATGAACAGAATGAGCTACATATTCAGGAATCTGCTTCTATCAGTTTATCACCAGGCTAGAAACTAATAATGAGCTTATCTTACCCCAGGCAACCAAATGTGACACCCCATTCCACGACCAAAGAGCTGGGCAAGCGTGACGTGGTGTGTGTGTGTGTGTGTGTGCATGTCGGTGGTTGGGGGGTGGTGTGCATGTGTGTGTGTGTGAGTGTGTGTAGTTACAGGGAGTCTGCTCTATCTAAAGCTGACCTTGACTTTGTCCTCTATTTTCTACCACTCTGTCTGCTTTGAAAAGAATCACCATCTCTCTCCTTTTCGCAATATGCTAATATTCACACATCCACTTTGGCAAGAAAAAAAAAAAAGAAATCTTTTCAGTCTTTTTTTTTTTTCCTCTGCCTCTACACTGGATCATTCTGGGATGGCGGCGAAGCATCAAGAGGCATATATTCATTATCTGTCATCATATTCATTTCTATGCTAATGAGAAACCCGTTCCCGATGAAAATCTGTTTTCAGTCCCTCAAATACAAGTAAGTGGCAATCATGGATTGTTTGTTTTCAAGGTTTGCCTTTAAATTAGAGAAGACATTGGCAACACTGTGCTGTGTGCAGGCTAGATTCCATAAATCATATTGCAACCCCAAACAGTACAATGCAAATACTAACCTGTTTGATCTGCAGCTCCTAGTGCAGCCTGAGCCTCTCAGCCCTGTGACATTACATTGATCAAACAATATTTGAGCCAAGAGGGGGAGAAAACTCTTGTTTCATAACCATTGATTGATGGGGACAGCAAATGCAATATATTCTAAAAATGTTTTTTTTTTTTCTCCAGCTTTTGAAAAAGAATAATGAGCCTGTTGCAGAGGAAAATGTTCAGCCAACACCCAGACCCTCCTCCTTTCTATTTGATGTGTTGTCTGGTGAGAAGAATCAGGCACAGCTCTGAGAAACATGTTTTGTTCAAGCTGGACTGATCTGAATTTTGACAGCAGCGGCACAAGCAGAAATTAACATATTGAGAAAACAAGTTTGGTGGGTTCTTGCTAATCCGAGGCCCAGAGAGCTGAGGTCAATCAACTGAGGAAATGATCCAATGAGTCAGATGCACTGATATACACAGACACATTTTCAGAAGTAATACTTACAAAGAACCTAAAAAAAGACGAAACAGTCGTGATTTAGTTGTTAACACTTTCCAAATGATGCAAACTGATTTTTTTGTTTTATTTTGCATATTTCATTGACGTGTGTCAATCTTCCTCTCTTACATACAGAGGTTCTCTGAATGTTTTGATGAACAATAGATAATGAAATTCCAAAACCATTATCATTTATGATGACAAATGCTGTTAAAGCATCAAACACACTTTTGTTCACAGAATGATGAAGTTGTGTCTCAAATTTGATGAACCAATCTTTAGTGGATAAAAAGGTCACACACTTTTCTCTCTCTCACTCAGGTTTAAAGCTCTTGACCAGTGGCTGTTATGGGGCCACTCTCCCTCTTCTGGCTGCTGGTGCCTCCTTCCAGACTGGTTAGATCTGGATCTTGGCTGTATCTCAGGCAAGAATCTCAGGCTTTTGTTGTCCTGTCTCTCCTCTCCTGTTTGTTTATCCCTTCTCTTATACTTATAAATACATTTTCAATGCAAAACGTTCACTCATAGAGGAATATTTTTATATACCAATATTGCAAATTACTTACTACCTAAGTAGAGATCTGTTTGAGGGTGATACATGTAGAAGTTTAATTATTACATGTAAATACAAACTAAGTGGACTACAATTAGTTATGCAGTTATGTTAGATGTATTGTCTGCAATATTAAAAAATGCCAATTATCATTTGATTAAATATTTTTGAATTGCAGCTTTTAGCACAACTTCAAACAGGAAGTCACACACCTGTTCTCATCATCACACAAAGGCTCCACCTCTCTAGTAAAATCTTTCATTTGACTTCCCTATAATAAAAAAAACTCCATCATTCCGAGTTCCGATGATCATTAGGAGTTCAGATGATGTAATCTGGAGGAGCTCAGATTGATCATAATTACAACCTCCATAGTACGAGCAACAAGACGACCTGATCAGAACTGAAGGTTCCTCCAAGTGATGTCATCTGGAGGCATTTTTCAGCCAGAAAAATAGGTATTTTATTATAGGGATCTCAACAGGAACTTTTATGGCATTCATTTACATGTACTACCAAAACTAGATCCATAAAAAGCAAGTCTAATATGATTGTAGGTGTCCTTTAATGGTCCCTGCACACCAGAACCTCATCCTAGCAAGACAACATTTAAACCCCCTCCCCTTGTTTGCTGTTTTCCTTGTCATTGCTGTCTAAGCTGCATCACAGCTTCACCCCTCCACCAACATCGGTCTTCAAAGCTCCATCAATGGGGTCAATGCCATAATCCCTATTATTTGTAACTGTTTTTTCCTAAATGAAGTCAAACTTTCCTTTTGTCTGTCTATTCACTGAATCGATGTGTCAGTGATAGCAGAGGCCTTAGGAATCATCCAGGTCTACAAATGTAGTGCTTTGGATTGGCTAGTCATCATTTTGAATACGCACACATAAGCAAAATCCGTTTGAATATGGCTGTTAATTAGTCATTATACCTTGGGCAATGTGGCTTTAACATTGTTGTTGTTGAATAGATATTCAGCTCTGATGATGATTGGTTGAAGACACTTCCACAGAGGCTCACTCACTCCGTGTAATTATTTCTATACCACTTGGCTCCAAATTGAAAGACTGAATATAGGCCTATATTTCCTCTGAATGTTATAGTTTAAGAGGCTTTTTATGTGAGTAATAAAGCAAGGGCCACCACCCTCTGTCACTAAGGAGCAAATCATTTCCCAGGGAAGGGAAAACATCTGTTCCCAATTGAAGAGCCTGCCTGACAAGAAATAGTGGCTTTTCACATGATAATTGAGGATAGAAAAGGTTCACAGTGTAGAGGAACTGGATAATGATGCTTCAGACATGTAAAGAGAAGGGGGGTGAAAGAGCTCTACACGCACTCACTAAAATGCTCCTTCCCTCCACTGTGCTATTCACCCTCATGTGAGTCATTAGTCTGGACCAAATGTATGGAACCATTTGACACAAATTGCTTCAATTACCTGTGTGGCAATAACAATCATACTAACAGACAGGGACAAGCAGAGAGTTTCTCAGGGGGCAGGGGTTCAAATTTGATGAAGGGCCACATATCAATATGAAGCTATTTAGGTGTGGGAGTCACGTTAAAATAGATCTGTTACTGATACAGGGTTAAAGCAAGCATGTCAGAGGGACTCAAAACAAAAAAAAAAGCTTATAAGGAGATTCGCATAAAATGTTTTTTTTTTTTTGGTTAGGCAGGAATCACAATAGAAAAGAGTGGACAAAGACGGAACCCTGCCTGTTACTGTAGCTCAGTGAGCAGAATTAGTGGTTAGCTGCACAGGCCTGGTCACAGCTTATACTATAAAACCAAAATGTAAAATAATAGTTTTGTAAAGGACACCTTCACTGATTTTTACTTTGCTTCTTTTGGTTCTAGTTTGGGTGGTACATCTAAATGAATGCCACTATGTGTGTGTGTGTGTATATATATTTATATATGGCAGTGATTAGTGGACACTGAAGAGCAATGAATAAGCTAAACCACTGACCGAAACCAACTCACAATAAATCTTTAAACACAAGGAGTCCATAAAAAAGAAGACAGAGACTGGTTGGGTGCGGGACAGGAGATCCAGGTCGGGTAAGTTCTGATAAAGGATCTAGCAGTGAGTGCCTCTGGCAGAGGGTTAAAGTAGACGAACTATCAGGACTAATGAGGTGAGTAAAGTGACCAAAATTACTATAAACTGGAAGTGGTGAAGAGGGACTACAAAATAAAACATCTTGGGAAACAGGAAGCAGGGCTGGGAGCAAGGAGGTCCAAAAAGAGACTGTGGGTCCGGGTCCAGGGTCAGGTCTATAACAAATAATGAAAGACTCACTCCAGGTGATGTCATCTGAAGGAGTTTTTCAGCTGGAAGCAGCGAAAATACTGAAATATATATTGAAGTCAGAGGGAAGTTTCAAAGCATTAATGTACATTTACACCCTAAACTTAAGCCACAGAGAGCAAGTTGAAAATCGGTGAAGTTGCCCTTTTAACCTTCAATTAGCTTTTAAACTTGTAGACACAGGACCACAATGTCACCAAAACAATCTATTGCGGGGGTAGTGAATTAGAATTTAAGGAGGAAGAAAACTTCCTTATGCTTCCTTATCCTTATGGGCATCATCATGTTTAAGTCGCATTATAATTTAGTTATACATTATAATTAATTTATATAACATAACATCTGCACTGTGTTAAGTTAACGACAAAAATCGAACGAAGAAAAGCTATAATTCAATGCCAATTTCAACAATATTTATTTTCTGTTAAACTCTGGACTCTGCAGCGTTATATACAATAAAAATAAATAAATAAAACAATAAATCTGTCTGAAGCAACAGGTTGAAGGATCTGGGAGTAAAGTTGCTTTAATCTCATTTAAATTCTTCAATGGTCTTTGTCTGCAAGTAATGTTGTGATTTATTGTACTCCTGATGACCTATTCATGGAGTTCCATATTGATAAGTGTTCCCAGCTGCTGAGCCGTTGAAGAAATCTTGTCTGTTGAATGGGATTGGTTGTCTTCTTTTCTGACACTGCGAAATGTGCCAATGTTGTGCACTGCCCTGGGACGACTTTTTTCCTTGCAATGTGCAAGCTTCATTTTTTTCCCTCTCAGACTGCTCCTTTGCCTTCTCAGACTAAAGCTGCTTTGATTAGCTGTCCCACCTTGCTGTCCTCACCCACTCATGTATTTTGGTTCAGATTGCTGTGCTGCCGCTGCTGGGAATGTCTCCGGTGAGCAGCAGGTGTTGTACTGTGTCGGTGATTCAATTCCTAACATTTCTGTTGCTGTTTTGCTTACTTTTCAATCATGAGATCTCGGTCTGATGACGAAGAGGCTGTGTGATATCACACACAGAGCATTACAAAGACAGAGGAGCATTGGTTTTGCCATTGGGAAACATGCACATGCTGACTAGTTCAGAGTGGCTGCTCGTATTGCCTGCATCAGACTCTGCAAATATCATGGGAACCACACAAATCAGCCACACAACCACAACTCTTGTCTTTGCTGGAGAGCTGGAAAGTTTCATCCTCAAAGGGGGCAATCATAACAATCATGTGGACTTAGTTACTTCCCCTCCGCGTTACAAATCTCTCACTATTTACATTACAAATCTCTCGCCCAAAGTTGTTAAAGGCATGTTGAGGCGTTCCCACAAGAAAACGAGGTGCTACAACAATGTTAAAATGAAAATGTTTGATGAAAGACAATATTGGCAGATTTGGCCTTCTATAAGGACAGATTTAAAATGACTAGTCTGTGGTGGAGGCTTCAGTGCATTTTACCAAGTTGCTTTTCTTTGGGCACAGATTGGACACGTCAAAGTCATTATTATGACAGGCCCATCTCTGGGTTTTGTCACACCCTTTATGTGCCACCACGTCCAGGTTCAAATCTCCACCATACACGTATCTCTGCACAGGGATGTCTTGTTTACCGTGTTGTGTGTCTTTGGCCACTAGCATGGAAGTGCAAAGCACTGTGAAGATGTATATACACACACACACACGCACACACACACACACAAACACACACAGACACACACACACACACATTTTTGGCATAACATTTTGAACACCTGTGCAATTTAATGCAATCCAATATGAATTCTACTATCTCATTCATTTTCTAATAGGGTGGCCAAAATATTTGAACCACCTGTTCTTCAAATGCATCCCAGTACGACTTCACTACCCACTATGACCTCAATAATAAAGTAGAGATCAGACTTATCACATTTCGGACAGGTTCAACTTAAAAACTGCAAAACTATAACTTTGTAAAAGTAAAATGAAAAATGGGAGACTGATTGTGCCTGAGACCTCCTCCTCTGATGAGAGAAGGGTTCTCCATGTGAACACAAATGCCTTCACACACCCCTTTCTCATACCATCTGTCTTCTCTGTTCAAAATGTCCACATTGTCATCATAAAAGGAGTATCCTTTGTCCTTCGGGTGTGGGAACACACCTATGTGGTCTGTGAAAGCCTGTACTTCCTGGATCTTAATCTTTATGCCGGTGTCATCTAGATATCTGAACCTGTTGATTGGTGTTGTCTGCGGTGAGGAGTTAAATGCTTTCTTCTGCACTTCCTCCATGTATAGGTTGGCAACAATAGGTGACACCGGAGAACCCATGGCACAGCCATTTTTCTATCTGTAGAAGTCACTTCTTTAGGTGAAGTATGTGGGGTTCAGACACAAGTCCAGGAGGGGGCAGATCTGATCTGGTTTGAGGTTGCTTCTGCTGTGCAGGGTTTGGTCCTCTTCTAGTCTTTTCCTAACGACTATGAGGGCATCAGTGGTTGGGATGCTGGTGAAGAGAGAAGTGTCATCAAAGGATACCGTGGTTTCTGATCTGACCCTGGCTTTTGCATGTGGTGATCAGTGTGTCCAGCTAAAGGTGATAGGATGGTGGCTAAGCATTTCACGATGTTGTAAGTTACTGAATTAATGCTGCTGTGTGTGTATCTTGTGCCAGGGGGTGGCTTCTCCTGGATAAAGATATCTTTCCAGCAGTTTTCAAGCAGTCTATGACCTTTTTATTGTGGTAGCCGGTGGGATCTCTTCTCAGCTTCTCAAATGTGTGATGGACGTGGTGACTTTATTGGTGTAATCCTCAGTGTTCAGGAAAAATGTGGATCTTACTTTGTCGGCAGTCAGAATGGTGATGCTCTCATCCCTGCTGAGAGCTGACAGGGCCATTTTCTCCTGGGCGGTGAGGTTGGGTGTTGTTGGTGAAGCATTGGTTAATGCTGCAGAGACTTTTAACCAGAGTTTTTCTGCTTCTGCAACTGGATTCTGTTGCTGTAATAAAATCCACAAGTGCAACATGTTTGGGGGTAATTGCAAAGTTTAGGCCTCTGGCCAAGACCTCCCTCCCTGGCTGGGAGGTTCTTTACCCACTCGTCCGTTGTGTTTCCAATCGTTGCTGCGTCACCTTTCTTACTTTTGGTGCCCTCCTCTGCATCTGTTTGCGGGAGAGAAGAATGTCAAACTTCTTTATTTGTCTCTCTTTCCCTTTGTGTTGTTGGGCCTTTGTGCATTATGAACAAAATGTGTGATTCTGTCCAAAACTAAGTCAGGTAGGATGGTAGATAGTTTCTGGTAAAAGTTGACCAATTTCTGTTTTAAAGTGTCGATGGTGAAGTGGATCTGTCTTATCCTTTCACTGACCACATGTTCCTGAGCTTTCATGAGGATCATGTCCGCTCTATGGCTCTTGATGGTGGGTCACAGACATAGGCTTGTTGGTGTGTCTTCATCTGAGGTTGAAGCGTAGATGGCTTCTGTAGTCTGCCACTTTCCTTGCTCTCTTTTTATATTCCCACACAGGGCCTCTGCCCCTCAGCAAAATCTTTCTAACCAAGAAAAAAGAAGTCCAATTGGCATGATTGAATCTTTGGATTAACCAAACCTGGGTGTCTGAGAATCTTCACCCATATTAAAGTGCACAGGTGGTCATAATGTTATGCCTGATCTGTGTATATACATATCTCAACCTAGTAAAAGGGCTAAAGTGCCGGTGCACAACCCAAATGTCAGTGGGTGTAAAGGTGTTAGCAGCTGTATCCAGCTGTATTTGACAGGTTAGCAGGTGTTAATTCAAGCACCTCTCTGATTGTTTGCAATTAATAAAATGTAATTGTAGCTTCTGTGTCATGCATATTGCTCAATTTCGGGATGCAAGTAATGTAGCTACTACAATATAGTCAAAAAATGAGCCACGTTGTACATTGGTCAGTGGGTTGGTGTCTGAGAGTGAAAACTGCCATTGATGTGATCCTGAACGACACAGAGCTGCTCAGGCTGTATCAGACAAGGGGGCACAATTTAACTGCAGCTGTCAGTAGACAACCCGAATGACAGACAGAGAGAGAAAAAATGGCACTAAGCAAGAGTGTAACTTATTGTACATTGCTAGTGGTCAAAAAGAAAACGTATGAGCTGAAACGTGAACAGTTACTCAATACACAGGGTGCCTGCACAAAAAAGACTCATCATTTTTGTTCCTTGATGCTGGAAAGTTGGCTTGAATAATGTGTTACCAACAGTTAGAGAAGACCAGGCCCTGCATTGTTGTGATAACTTTGCAAATAATCAATTCTTCTGTCACCACTAACCTCCTCACTTCTTCCTCGCAGACAAATTTTAGCCCCGTTCCCTCTGATGGAACACGTTAAGCAACCAACCAAAATACAGTGACTCTGGTAGGATTGGTTCCGCATTGAATTCCGAAAAATCACTTTATTTCAATATTAAACTAAAGTGTTAGATTCAATTCTACTAAAATGTACATTTAAAATTTAATTCTTTAATTACAAGTTTAATTACAAGTACTGCCAACTTTAAAGAAATAACAATTAAGAAGTTCGAAAACAAAACATACAAAAGGTTCAAGATTGAAAGACATTTAATGGGGAGCGGAAAAGACATGAACAATGTGGAAGACACTGGGTCTTTAGACAATTGTCGACTTTGGAGACCTCTAGAGAAAGCATCTAGAGGCAAAAAAATTAACAGAAAGAAAACTTCAATTTGATATATGCGTAGCCTAAGTAGGTAAAGATAAATTGGATACTGGCTCTTGACTTGTGTTTTAAAAAGTGTTGCTTTTCATGCGGGAAAAACAACACAGTACTGAGCATACTGCTGGCTGTGTGGCCACCTGTGCTTACTCACAGAAAAGAAGAGTGAGGAAAAAATAGATACAGGTGTCGTGTTCTTTTCCTTCAAACTTTGTTTTACAAAGTTTTCTTCATTAGTTAATTAAAGTGTGTGACGATGCAAAATGTCTCAAGAAAAGGTTGGGTTTACTTAATGAAGGTGAAAAAACAAACAAGAAACCTCATGTTCATCTTTGTTTTCTCAAGGCAAAAGTTGTGTTTATCAAGTGTATTGCAAACAAAAATATGAGTTTCATGTCATGACATCTGAAATCGGTAAATCCAATATTGGTAGTAAATAATCAAATCCAACCGGTTTTTGCAGTGGAATATCTGCACAAACACTTGCTGTATGTACCTGTTGAGCTGGAGCAAGGACACCATTAGGCACCTTATTTTTATCTTCTTGTGCTTCACCATCCCTTCTCCTTCTTTTTAAACATTATAGTCTGAAAAGCCTGTGTTATTTAACTGTACGTCTTCAAATTTCAGTTGTCTTCTACAAATGCAGGACATGTCACCCTCACAGAAGATGACACCTCCCCCACCTGTGGCACCCTGACCCAGACCACTTCCACCCCGACCTCTTTTTCTCTTGTTCTGGGGAACTGCCAGTCTGTAGTCAATGACTTCAACCCAGCTTTTTCTACACCATCAGCTGTTCAGCTCCTGACACTTACTGTACAGAAACCTGGATCACCCCACAGAACACCACCATCCCAGCTGCACTCTCCAGTCCTCACCCATCAGAATGGGGAGGTGGGGCTGAACTTCTCCCTGCTGACACATCCACTTGGACAAACATCAACAACACCTAAGACTCATCTCCCCTACCTAAACCTACGAATCTGGACTTTATTCTTACCTGCACCACAGATAACATTTCAGACATTACACGAATCATTAATACTTCACTTAAAGAGGCACCTACCAATCCTCCTGCCTAAACTCTCTGACTTGAGCATCTCTGGTACAGCTCTGGCCTGTCTTGGGTCTTTCTTATCGGGAGGAACCTTTAAGGCATCCATCCATTAACTGCTGTGCTGCACGACTCAGTTCTTGGTTCTCTTCTTTTTCCATCTACTACAGCACTAAGTTCTAGAATCTAATCACATGGCTTTTAGTATTTTTTCTATGCACACAGCTTTTTTTTTTTTGTCTTTTCTACTGGATGACTCCCTGTTTCAACCTTTGGGAGGAAAGAGATGACACTTTTTGTCTTTGATGAATTTATTCATTCTGTAATTTTGCAGAAATTAGACATTCATAGGGTTTCTCTCACTTACGCACTCTGCTACTCATCCTATGCAGGAGTTAAAAGTCACGCTATGCTTCACACTAGCATGTGGTCTCAACAGTACACTCTAGCATCACACATTACACTTCAACTTTGCTTTGAACAAGTCTCGTCAATTTATCCTCTAATTAGCAAGTTCACAAACAAAAATACAAGCGTACAGCATAAAGACATAAGTAACTTTATTTTACAAGTGTTAAACACAAACATTTACGTTCCATATGTAACAAAATACGTTTAAATTAAACTGAGCAGAGGAAGCGTGCACCTTCACTGAGGTGTCCACATACAAAGAGTAAGTACTTCTTGCTAATGCGTAAGTACAGGCGAAATAAAATGCTCACAGTGTAGATTTGTCCTATACAACAACACAAAGATCAGAGCCTACCTTTCTGAATATGTAACCCAAATGATTGTGCAGGCGCTCGTCATACCTCGTCTCAACTACTGCAATACCCTGCTACCAACATGACTGTTCAGATCTCTGCACGGGCATCGTGTAGCTGCCCACATCTACTGGAGAGACTGTGATTATTATCAATTCTTCAGCTCCTCGTAGAACAGCAAAACATGCTGAGGTCATAAGTTTTTTTTTGTTTATTGAATTCTACGGACATTACACATGATGTTGCAAAAGCAAATACAGCAAATAGTGTCTTAAAGAAATAAATGGTTATATAGTACTCGTGGTTTACAAACTGGGCAGAAAAATGTCGAAAGTGTTTATTTGGTTTTCAACTGAGTTGCTATTGGTACTTTCATGAATTCATGTTCAACCCGTCTCCACACTTAACTATAGAATTAAAAGCCTACAAGAGCCTTAATGCTCAGTGGCATTTTAAAGAAGGATTGGTTACATACCAGGTAATGACCAATGCAGAGTAAGAGAAACAATATGAAAATTCAAATAATGGTGCCCAATGCATCCAATATGACAAAAATGTGACTTGTCATGTAATGTGATGACAACTCACATACTCATTGATGAAAAACAACATACCTGCCTGGTCCATGTCCACATGCTAGTTTCTCTGTCCTTGCTGCTGCATATGGTAGCAAGTAGGCCATGAGTGCTGCAAAAGGATGGTGTTTATGTGGGACAAATTTATGGATTATAAGTTAAAGAATTCCCAAAAATTGTCAAAATTGACAGGACATTTTTAAAAAAAAATTGAGTTCTCCATGAGGACTTTATTTAGTAACTCCTTTTATTTTTATACACGAGACTGCACACACAGATCCCAAGAACTGGTCGGAAAAACACAGCTGGCTTTCCACTTTATTCAGGTAACACAGTATTGCAAACACACACACATACGCACTAAGTGTTCATGGTGTACAACTCCAGTTATGTGATCACTTTGGGCCCACTGGCAGTCAAAGCTTTTAGAGGTTTGCCTGACAGCTACTTTTACCATTTGATGAAGCGTTTCTTGACCATTTTGTGATTGCCCAGTGTGTGATTGCCTGCCTCTGTCTTTCCAGGGTGGTACTAAAGTGTGAATTATGTACATCTAGCCTTCCACTCCCGTTTGTATTCACTGCTTTAAAATCAGGTATCCCCCCAAAGCTTCAGTTCTCCAAGCTGGGACACTGTAAAAACCACGGCCATAAATGGACAGTAAATCTGGAGCTGTGTAAAACACAAACCTTATGAGAGGCAATCATTTGGAAGTGCTCACTGCCTCATGGCCTCAACATCCCCTGTTTCTATCTTTTTTCTATCTCTGTGTACCCGGCTAACTCTCTCTTTATCCCTACGTTGTTTTCTCTCCTCTTTCTTTTCTGTCTCACTTTGCTACTGCATGAGATGAAGGCACTGCAGGCACTGCTGCAGAATCTGAACTATACCTACAGGCTTGACTGGAAAGGTCAACAAGCTGCTTAAAATGAAGAATAGCGCAGGAGAGCAGAGTAATCTGTTCTCTCCATCTCCTCTTTCTTCTTATTCTTTCCCTCTCCCTTCTGTTTTTTTTTTTTTTTTAATCCTCCTTCCATTTTTCTGGTCTGCTCAGGTGCTGTATACTTTTTCAGAGCATTCATATTATACATGTGCTGATTTCTTTTCCACTAGTTGTTGTGTCTTTTGTTTGTTTTCTATCTATATCTCCTTACACAGTGCAACACGATGGTGAATTGGTTAACACTGCTGCTTTACAGCTAGAAGGTCCCCGGTCCAAATTCCTGGCTGGCTGCGGCCTTTCGGTGTGGAGTTTGCATGTTCTCCTTGTATTTATGTGGTTGTCCTTTGGGTTCTCCGGTGTCAGTCCAAAGACAAAGACAAAGAAGCATTTTATTTTAATTGGTGACTGTAAATTGCCCATAGATATGAATGTGAAAATGAATGGTTGTCTGTCTGTGTATGTCTCTCTGTCTTGGCCCTGAGATAAACTGCTGACCTGTCCAAAGCATACACTGCCGTGCATACACTGTGACAGCTGGGATAGGCTCCAGACCCCTGCAACCGTGAGCCAGACAAGCAGTTAAAGAGAATGCATGGATGGATCTCCTTACCCACCCTTTTCTGCATCCTATTGTATTTCATCCCCCCATCTTGGTCTTTTAACAATTCTTTTTTTTTTCGCTTGGATACACTGTGGATTTACAGGTCATATGTTATATGTTAAAAACCTTTTTAGAGAAAATGTTTGAAGCCTTGTTTTAAATACATAACAATCATTTTCTATTCAGCTCCACATGTGATAATTCTCCTTGGTTTCAGATAAAGCAAAGTTGAACACTGATTTTAAAACCACAAACATTTATCTGCTGCTATGACTGCATGGGAAGATTTTCCACCAAAATTTGCAGCATTGCTGCAGGGGCCTGTTTATGGGATCCAAGGCCGTTCCAGTACTCTATAAAGCAGTGTCATTACATGCCCAGAGACTAACCTGTTCTTTTCAGTAAGGCTTTTAATTAATTAAGTTACACTTAGCTTTCTCTGGAAAGTTTAATTCTTAATTGTCATGTAAACGGAAAAGGTAGTTTACAAAATTGGGGTAAGGTAGGGAATTATGGCAACCTGATTTCCACAGCTAGATTTCTCCCAGAAGAGACAACAGAAGACTCATTGAGACAGAGATCATGAATGAGGCAATGCTGGCTTGTTTTTAAATCAAAGTACTCACAAAGTCAGAAAAATATTTAAACACAAAGCACCTTGTAGAGGTCTAATCCCTTTCCACTGAAGATTCCAGGGGCGCTGGCAGATGTGGCATCTGCAGGGATTGGCATTCCTGGATTGGCTAAACCATTGACCAATTCAGATTCTGGAACTAAAGAAGCAACAATCACGGAAGTTGACATACGATCTGGTTTAGGAACTGAGGGAGTGTTGAGAGGCCAAGTCGGAACAGACTCTGGGGAAATAAAGACGTCAACCAAGGTGTTTATCCCAGAAACAGAAACTACAGCAGAGCATGATGGGCATTGACCATGGAGGTCAACTCATGGACCCGGTTAAAAGGTTGAAGGATGTCAACAACAGAGATCTACCCAGAAACCGGCTCGGGAGTTGGAGAAGTGTTGACCAGGCATGTTGCTTTAGGAACAGATGCACAAACAAGATAGGCATTGTAGAAGTGGCCAACTCAGGAACGGAGGTGTCAGAAGTAATGGCTAACACTAGGAATTGACTCAGAAACAGGTGAGATGTTCGACGTAGGCAATCACAGAAGGGGCTCAGGTCCTCGTTGCAGCTGTAGATAAACCAAGGCACCAGATTAGACTGAAAGGCAGGCAAGAAGATGTATGTCAGTTAACAGGCCAGGGGCATGATACAGAAGGAGAAATTTGTAGAAGGCTGCCTTTCCAATTCTTTCCAAAAGAGTGCCAGCTTCTCATTATTAAAACCTCCCATTTTTAGGCCAAAATTCCCATGTAAATGTCAACTTGCTAAACCAGGCAGGAGTCCACTGGGAAACAGAAATGGTAAAGTTCAATAATAATAATAACAACAGTCAGGCAAAGCAGAAAGTAAGTCAGCTAAAATTATGGTTCAACATGAAACAGGTACATGTAAAAAAACAAAGAGCTAAGGAAAAAGGCTCGGATTTGTCAACAAGGAACAGGCGAGGTGCTTGTCATAGGCTGTGCTATTTGACTGACTGATACAAACGTCTGTGTGAGGAGTGGGGAAGGGAAAGAAGTGTGTACACATTAGTAGCATGGAGGAGAACGAATGTGAAAACTGAAAACAGGCAAAAGGCTGCAAACAGAGCAGTGAAAACTTTACCCATTGTTGATAATGTAATGTAAAAACAGTAAGTGATGAAAAACTATTTAGGAATACTGCAGCATTAAGCTTGACCTTAATTGAAATAGGGGGCTTAGCCTAAAACAGGGAAGTAAATTAAGCTTATGTATCATGGGGCTGTCCCACTATTGGAGCTCACAGGATTGCATTGTAAAGAGATGACATTTTATAAAACTATAAATAAATAGAAATAAGTCAAACTAAATTATTTCTTAAGACTTTAGCACTCGTTTTCTGGTGACTGACAGGGGTTTCTTGCAGAATTATACTGCCCCCTAGTGTCCAGAATGTGCAGTGGTGCCATTCAGTGTGTGCACAGACACTAAGAAAAGACAGTGAGTGAGTGGGTGAGTGAGTGAGTGAGTGAGTGAGTGAGTGAGTGAGTGAGTGAGTGAGTGAGTCAGTCAGTCAGTGAGTGAGTGAGTGAGTGAGTGAGTGAGTGAGTGAGTGAGTCAGTCAGTGAGTGAGTGAGTGAGTGCCCGACAGTATTGAATGGTGTATCACTTTGCACAGGCTTGCCAGAGCTGGCTGTGAGAATGGGAAGAAAGGGGTTCGTAGAGAGAAATGACATGACTGACAAAAAGGCTCGGAAAATAAGAAACAAACATTTTCGGAATAAAATGGTCCTTCAGAGAATTCATGAAATGGGATTTATAGGATAATGTGATTCTAATGTGTGATGCAGCAGAGCTACAAACTGGATATGGTGGTATCAAGCAGCAGATGTAGCTGTTGAATGAGAACACAGTGCCTCTGACATGTTCTCCAGCAGTCAAGATGTATTTTGTTTGTAAAGGAGCATTTGGCCGAGTCATTCAGCCATGCACCCTCACTTCCAGCTGTGAGTGAACTCCTATATGCACATTTCTTAATTTCCAGCCGCAGAATATTGCAAAACATTTTGTCATTGTATCTGACTTAACAAATCTAACACAGGTAATCAATCACAGCTAAAGAAAAACAGAGTTTAGTTTTACTGCGACGTTAAATTTTCACAGCTGATAATGCAGTAGTCAGGAAGGGCATCAGGCATCCGGCTGTGCCAAATCAACATGCGGACAATGATCCGCTGTGGCGACCCTGAACTCATGGGATAAGCCGAAAGGACAAAAAATAAAAATACATTTTAAAAAAATAAAAATAATGCAGTAGTAATATCAGCTACTGCATTACTACACTTGAGAATGATTCTATTCTTCCTAGGGAACCAGGGTTGCAGACAAAAATGGTGGGCCATGTACCTCAGCAAGAAATAGTCAATAACGGCTGGAAGTTGTTTCTATAGCAGGCGATGGACTTCGAGATGAAGATGGTTAAGGTTATCAGTAAAGTTGAATGATTGGAGTTAGTGACCGTGATTGGTCAACTCTACTGTCTAAGTCAAAGAAACTTTCCACATCATATAACTTCTTGAAAAAGTTGACAGCTTCCAACAACGCTTAGGAGTTGACCATAATGTTGGCACACGATCTGTGAGACATTACATTTAGTCATTTGGCAGACGCTTTATTTCATAGCCATTTACAAATGAGGTACAAGGCAGCAAAAATCAAGAAGAAAACATCAAAGCAAAGTGTTTCATGAGATTGAAGTACAGGAAAGAACAGATAAGAACGTTTTTTAATTTATGTTTTAGGATATAACGGCATAAGAAGGTGCAGGAGATTTCTGTTTTTTAGCAGTTTTTTGAATATTGGGAAAGAGTTTGCTGAGCGTGCAAAGTTTGGTAGCTTGTTCCACCATTGTGGGATCACTGAGCTGAAGAGTTTTCCTTGCTGCCATTTGTGTGGTGCTGGGACCACCAGACGTTCGTTGGCAGACGCAGTGGACGGGAGGGATCGTAGACCCGAATGAGGGAATTGAGGTAAACAGGAGCTGCCTGTAGGTAAGAGACAGACATTTGAACCTGATGCAGGTCCGTTGAAGCTCAGTTGATCGTCAGTGATAATGATCGCCCAAATTTCTGTCCAACTAATTGGGGACAATCACTGAAGACCCTATGTTGTTGCTGATGATGTATTGTGTTGAAAGTCTGGCTGGTAAGACTAAAACTTTAGTCTTGAGGTGTCCCTGATCCAAGCAGAGATGTCAGAGAGACAGTCCAAATCCAAGAGAAAGTGGAGTCATTACACATTACAGTAGCAAGAAAGAAAGCAAAGAAAGTTCTGAGGTGACTTTATGCTGATATACGTCATCAGTGTTAGTCTACTGTAGAAGCCAGGTTTGGACATGATGCTTAAATAATTGTCAATAAGAGGTCTTCTCTCCAGTTTTAATGCTGAAAGTGGGAGCTTCAAATTTAGGATCTCTTGTTCCTGTGAAGACACCACACTGTAGATAGTTTTGCACACTTAGGTCATTTAGGTTTTTTCCACTTCCTCTCGGGAGAGTGGAGGGGGGTTACAGGATGGGGGGGGGGGGGGGGGGGGGGGGGGTGGAGATGCCATCTTTTCAATCAGCTGCACAATCAGACGCCTGCTCAGATCCTGACAGTGACAAATATGGCTTTTAATGTCCCGCTGTTGCATGCTAATTGCATTTCTCTGCAATTCAGACAAGCGTCACGCAGAGCGATCATTGCCATAACAATTAAAACCAAACAGCACTTACAGTGTGTGAAATTCACTGTATTGGAAGTCTGTAGAGGCAAATTGGTGACGAGACTGAAAAATAACTGATCACTCACCAAGGCAGAAATGAAGAGGAAAATCACGCAGTGACACAGCTCTTAGTCCAGAGGAAGGTCAGGTCACCGTTTGGCTGCTGGTACCTTGACAGTTGTGAAGATTTCTCTGGTGCTGCTGAAAATGAAATGAGAGGCAAAATGTCAAGCAAGTCCAGTTGCCCCCAAATGGCCCTGGGATGACTGAGAATTTCAATGGACAGTGAGAATGAGTCTTATTCGCGGATGAACATCTCTGTATCATGAACTGTGCTTTGCTGTTTCAGATTCAGAACAGACATATTTAAGACGTATTGTAGATATTCATTGATCAACCATAATATTAATACCACCTGGTGTTCATCACATTGTTCACACAGTCCCACAGGCATGGCAAACATTGCAATCCTCCCATACTGACCCATGTCCACTGCAACTTTAACACCAAGTGGTGCTTATAGTGGTTAATTAAATCAACTTTAGATAGCAGCATGAAGTCGTGACATAAGATAGATATAACATCTTACTATCCACAGCTGTGACTTGAAAATTTTTTGATAGGACTTAAATCGTTTTTGAACCTCAGTGAGAGCTTGGAGAATCGTTTCCGGGAAAAACCGAACAGTGATGGAAATGTCTGATTTTTATCTGTTCGGTTAATGAACCACATTTGAATATTTTTTTTTTTTTTTATTTAACTAAACCTGTGCATTAATGTTGCAAAGCAACATCACTTCCCCTGTGGGGGAACAGAGTAAATTTAGTCATATAGGTAGATAATTATCAAACAGTCAACCAAGATGGGCTTATTTTAGAGGTCAAGAAGTCACGGGGTGTGTCATGTTTAGAGGACTATGCTTAAGATCACTGTAGGCACTTTGTTGTTACAAGGCCAAATGTAGTAGATATGTAGTGGATAGTGGGTCCTGGGGTCACAAGATCTACAATAAGGTGCAATAAAATGGTTTTATTGCTCCACAACTGACAGTGACGGATAATCTAAGAAGGGACAAGAATGATGACTGTCAACTGCTGGTTTCTTCATTCATGTTTTGTGAGGGTGGTTCCTCTCTTAGGTTTGAGTGTAGGTTTGAGAAAAACAAGTCAGACGACGCCAACATCCATGTGTTCTTCTCCGTGCTGGCATGTTTTAAACTGAGATGGTTCATCACGCCTGTCTCCAATCCTTCCAAGATTTAGCAACACTTGACTCAGGAAGAGAGAAACACTTCTATCACACTCCTAATTTGAAACAGGGCTGAAAACATTTTAAGTTTGACAACATCTCAAAAGACGAACCCGAAGCAGCCTCAGTGCTGAAACATATACTTTTTGGATAAAGGACAAAAAGTTCCGCGAGAAAAAGTACTGGACCACAAAGATTTTATTTGCATCATTTATTGTCAAAGTGCACACAGACTCAGAGTCTGGTCTATTTTATAAAAGTATTTTCTACAATGTGGAGGCACATTGTATTTACTGTGTGCTGAAATGCCCTTGTTGTTTTATGTGCACTGAATAAAAATGAAAATCTATTTTAATATTAACCTATATTGGTATGCAAATGATAATTGATGATGATTGGTATGCAAAAATAATTCATTTGGGAGCAATATTTATACACTATGTAGGCTATTTTTTACTACATGGCAAATATTCTGTAACTGCAGAACATGAACATAAATATAGCAACAAAAAATGAGCAACAAAACTGTAAATCCTTCACATGCAGCCTGTAACTTGAAGTATAAGCTATGAAGGAAAGTAAACGTTTGAGATGTTGTTGTGCCTTTTATTTTTCTCTTTTTAGCTATAGCAACAATATAAAAAAATTCAAAAATATAAAAAGTTTCTGTGCAGAATAAAGTGTCCAAATTTGGAATCCTCAATAAAAAAATTAAAAAAAATCAAATGTCCATTTTAGGTTTAAGAAAAGACAGAATAATGTTTAAACGCTCCAGTCATTGTTGGCTAAAAATGGCTATGAAATGCCATCAGTACATCCTCTGCTTTATTTTGAGACTGATGTGCTGAAAGTTTGTTTGGCCATAGATGCTTCAGTTTGCAGTGAAGATACCATGTGTTTGAAGAGGACAGCTGTGAGAAATATGCGATTCAAACAGCCCCATGTTCTAAATTTCTGAATGCATAAAAAGAGGACTAAAGTGTGTTTAACAGTCATAAGCTGTTTTTATGTGCCAGCATCCACATGATAAATAACAAATCTTTATATTGGTCATGTCCATTATTCAGCTCTGGCCCTGGATCAGGCAGACAGGTGGTCTGTTTTCCACCCACCCCTAACCCCTTCGTTGTGCCTGAGGCTAACTCTGAGGCATTCAGGTGCCTTAACCATCCTGTTTGCTACTGTGATCGAAACATGTCTTTCTGGTCCATCGGAATCGAAATACTCAGATTAGGACAGAATTGCCTATGCCTTCAATGTTCACATTTTAAAGTCCACTGGGCTTCAAAGATATGTTGCCTAGATAGATGCTTACTGGTTGATTGCACAGATGGAAAACAGGTGAGTGGGGGAGGCATGGTTGGTCAGGGGATTGTAATGGGGGGGCAGCAGGGTTAGAGAAATGCAGGAGGGAGGGACTGGGATATCAGAGGGAGTGACACTGACTGATATGATAGGTAGTTAATGACAATCTGCCAAATAATCTGCAGCACTGAATATTGCCAAACTCCACAGTTAAAGATAAAAAGCAAATTATCTCTGTGTTACCTGCAGTTGAAAACTCTTACCTGTTGTCCAGTTACCTGTAGAATAGGTTGCATTCACCTGTTCTATCTGTGTGAGGAGTGTGCAGGCAGCACACACATTGTCATGTAGCACTGAGACAAGACAAAAACATGTTAACAACGATGCACAAATCATACTCTGTGCGTTATCAAGTGTTTCAAATGTACCTGTTTTAGCCAGGATTCCTGTTACTGTACCTATTCACCGGACCATATTCACTTCCTTCTTCCTGTTGCCAGTAAAGATGATAGGAGCTACCTCTTTACCTGTTTTAGAAAACGGTGTTACTACGTGATCCTGGCTCTAAGTTTAGGAGTTTTCTGACATTGCTTACGCTACTTTTTAAGATGCACTTCTACTTACCTTTCCTGTTGGTCCTAAACCTTAGTAATCAAAATAGCTTATTCTTGTTGCCTGAGTTTGAGTGATTTTTTTTGTCCCAATTTTGCTCAAGATTATCAGTGCATTTAGATGGACTTTAGAAATCAGCCAACTGTAACCTGGTTACTTAAGTGTCATGTAAATTGGGAAAGCTGGTTTCCAAAATCCTGGTAGGGATGTAGGGAAACCTGATTTCTCCATTTTTGTCAGAGAACCGTCTGACTGTTTAACCCAGCCCTCTGTCAAAGGAATCTGCATTGGTTCCAGACCAGTCCGCATCGCTGACAGTGAGGTTAGCACACTGTTCAGCTGCTATTCATAACTAGGGCATGTGGATAACATCTTTAATTCAGATGCTGAAAGTTTGCTCATGAAGTCATAAATATTGACAACTTTGCAAGATTAAAAAAGAAGACGACAGTCATGACCAGAGGTCTTAGCAAAACAGTTAGGAACGTAAGAAAACACACAACAGTCTGCCCGCTGTGATTTATCTTTCAATGAAAATATCTGTCCAACTTAACTAAAGAGCTATAAAAAAAAAAAAAAGTCAAATTTAAACGTGTAAAACAAGTGTTTTAATGGGCTGAGAGCAAAGCTTCAGTAGGCATATCAAGGTTTTATAGTAAGTAAACAGACACTGTCCCCTCCCAGCTCCACAGGGCAAGAAGTACATCTGTATTTTAAAGGGGAAGGGACAGTACTGGATAGGATAGGAGGGTCCACATTTGGACCAGACAAGACCTGATGGTTTGAAAGAGGATTGATTTGTATAGCAACTCTCCAAACATTTAGGGAAACATTTATGTCAAACTGGCACAACTCCTAAAAGTTAGCATTTTGTGGTATTCGAAATAACTGAAATTCATTTAGGAAAACAAGAAACATCTAGTGTGGCATGCAGAATAATCTGATCCTGTTTCATTGATAAATGTCCTGTAAACACTTAAACTTCGTTAACATAGGCTTGGTTCCAGTCTAATGCACCCACACCTTTTATTCTTACATATTGTCCTTGAGAAATGTCTACAAAACCATCATCTTTGGAGTTGCAATAAACCATTATTCTCTTTTATGGTGAACCATTATTCATTTTGCAGTGAATGCAGACATGCTATGTTGCCCTGAGTAAAACAAGCTCTGACTTGTGTTTCCCCATCCCCTATAGGCTAGGTCAGTAAGCCTGTTAATATGACCTAGTTAAAACACACACACACATCCAAATGACTGTGCTAAGGTCCTCCGACGTGGTCTATTCGGAGTTGACTGGACACCAATGTTTGTATCTGTTTCTTTGTGAGGACTCTGAAGGACATATTGTATTCCTTTGGCCCATATCCCAACTAAGTACCTAACCCCTAGCCCCAACCTGACCCCAATATTAACTAGAACTCTGAGAATTGCAAGTATGTCCTTGTTCTTTTTAAATTCCCTTTTTCTCACGATAGGAACCCTTCCACACAATGATAGCCATATCAATGTGTGGAATGGTTCCCACACACACACACACACACACACACAGAAGAGCTACCCGGTCGGCTCATCAGCCTAATCCACTGTGACATCATATTACCACTAACACTCAGTGCCAGCCCTCTCCCTCTGCAGACACCGTTAATTAGGTTTGGACCAGCTTACACTACTGCCGTAGAGTTGGAATGCAAACAGCTGTTTGGGACCATTTCTCACAGAGAACACGTACTGTACACTCTGCAGCAAGTGTGGCTGGCGCATGTTTAGAGTTTTAAACAAAACTCCATGTAGATCATTTATTTGTTTCTGACACACTTTCATGGAAGCATGCATGTTTACAGCCATTTTTGGACAATCTAATAAAACACCAAATTAAATTGTCCATTTAAATACTTGGTTCCTTTTTGATTAACAAATGGCTGAAAACCAAACGCATCACAACATTATGGCTTTCTTCTCTCTTCTGGTTATGCTCTACGAAGACGTACCTTCTGCTGTCTTCACTTCCCGTTAGTTATGACTCTGTGCTAGCGTCAGGCCTTAGGAGGCATTATGTTTTCAAGTGGTCAGTGTGTCCCATTTTTATTAGCATAATAATACCTCAAAAGATTGAAGATTTTGGCACAACTGTTCAACAGGACTCAAGAGTGAACTGGTCCAGTTTTGAGGGTAAAAGATCAAAGTTCAAGATCAGTGACCTCCTGTCCATCAGTGCTCGAAAGCCATACCTCAGGAATGGCTTGAGGGATTTTTGCCATATTTCCAGAATGGTCCACTTGGACTCAAGGATAAAAATCTTACACTTTGTGGGTCAGAGGTCAAAGGTCACTGTCACTGTGAGCTCACATCTGACCCAATTTTGTGAACCCAATATCACAGGAACACCTTAAGGGAATTCCTTTAAATTTAACACAAGCATCCACGTGGACTCAACGATCAGCTTCTAAGGCTTTGATGGTCAGAGGTCAAAGGCCGAGGTCACTGTAAGCTCACATCCTTTCCAGTCTTGTAAATGGGATATCCATGAATTTCCTGACTCTGGCACAAACATCCAACAGGACTCAACGAATTATATTTTGTGTGCCAAAAATCGAAATCGGTATAAACACACACCCATCCCATTGTTTTCAATGCTTTTTCAGAGAAATGCCGTCTTTTGATCAGAATGAGTGGAATAAGAGAAATAAAATAGCATAATTTTGCAAAGTGCAATGTGTTAAATTCTGGATTTCTAGACTTGTGAGTGACACTAACCTGTTTTGTTTGTGTGGGTGATATTCGTGAGTGAGTACATTTTAGGGACATAACTTTTTTTCAAAGTGTATTAATAGATTAGCGTTAGTGTCTGGTGCCACCTTTGTAGAAACCAGATACAGAAGTTTGGCTTTTAGTGTTACTACAGTGTATTTTCAAATACTGGAAGATAGCATTAGAGATTTTCTTAATTAATAGTTTCACCTGCCTGCCAAACTCTGCATCCATTGTTCAGGAGCACAGACAGCTAAATAAAAAACTCCCAGACTATTGGGTTTCTTTTTCTTTCTCTACTAGCACTATGGAAAAATGCGATGTTAATTGATCATAGACTACCCAGATTTAAATTCACATTTTCAAAATTGGTCAAACAATAATTGCCAAACATTTCCTGACCTCTCCTTCTGTCTGCAATGCACAGAGACATGAGATGAAATAAACCAGTGCAACTCTAGGACTATAGCAGAGCAGTCTCTCTTGATTTATACATTGACATGATTAATTGTAATTTTTTTTGTCCCCAGTTGCTTACACTGTATGAAATGTGTCTTCATCTAAGGGTGGCAGAGAACTTGTGCTTGTGCACAGTAAAGATTATCTATCTTACTATAATGCACAACAATCTAAACATTCTGTAAACAGCATAATGGCTATCAGAACCACTAACCATAATCAGCTGACATTAATAGCAACACGACTGGAAATAAATGTGCAACACTGTCACACTGTATTCTTTCTGACAGCAAAATTGTCCTTCTTTATGTTTAAGTATACACATGGTACTGCAAACAAATGCAACGTGTATTCTTAAACACAATCATAGTCTAAAGAATGAAAGAATGTGGGTTTTTTTTTTACAACTATTTAGTAAAAGATGTGATCATCAGTAGTGATGCTTGGTGTTCATCACGGTTTGCGTTGGAACACATACCGTGATGAACATTTGGCATTTCTCAACCTGGAGAGAAAACCAATAAAAAACTAAGATTCGAGAGTGATGCCTCCCAGTGCAGCACTTAACAGTTATTTGGTGGTTGTGTGTAACTCCTCTCTTTTTGTCATAAGCATCAGTGTTTGGGAACTGAGGAGACCAACAGCAGGTTTATAACCTCCTCATAACCATACTGACACTAAAACCAAAGACAAAATGCCTCTATTCAAGTTTAGTGTCTGTTAGTTAGTTTGTTCATCCGTACTGAAGACCTGTGTTGCCCAAAAACAACTAAAATCTCATCAGGCAGACGCAGCGCTTCGCTAAGTGACATGTGGCACAGTGACCACCTGGTGATCCCCGGAAATTTGGCCTGTTACCACCCTTCTCTTCATCACACACACTGACAGTGTGAGAGAAACCCTGTGGATGAATGGCTGGTGTTGCTGCCTCTGCTCTTCCTCCTCATCATCCTCCTTAGCAGTGCAAGGCGAACAAAGATGTCATTTAACCAACTCTAAGTCTGTTTTTAACATAATCTGTAGCTTCTACTGTTTTCTACCTTAAAACGACTGTATGACAACCCCCTCTGCTTGTTTGTTTTTCTCCTACATGAGGCTGAATGCCTTTTTTTTATTTATATTTTTTTTTTGCAGTGTGTGTGAGAGAGAGACATGGCACAGCAACATTAACATCTTCATTAAACATTTAAATTACCATATCCAGAGGAGATTTATCAACCTACATGTTTTTCGTGCAACAAGCAGCTAATCTGCAGTGAAATTATGATCAGGGTTAGTCCAGCACCATTGAAGATGTGGCTACATTTTTATTTCCACCAAAACCCAAAATCCAACTATTATCTTCTGGTTTGTCCAACTGACTATTACAGTGAGTTTTCTGTTTTGCTCTAAATAAACAATTACATTGTCAAGCGCAAAAATTATCTACCGTACTCAACAAAGAAACTTACAAACAAGACACATATGAAGCCTGTGTGTGTATAGGTTGGTAGGTGGGTGGATTCAAAAGCATTGCCTAGGTTTGCTCAATCATCCCAAACACGAGACACCATACTTAAACTTAAAGTTCTCAGCTGGTCAAAACTAAGGTTCCCTATATCATAGTACACTGTGTTTAGTTCAAGTCAAGTCAAGTCAAGTGGCTTTTATTGTCATTTCTACTATACACAGTGGTACACAGTGGTACACAGTGGTACACAGTACACAATAGAAACGAGATAACGTTCCTCCAGAACCAAGGTGCTACAGAACAACACAAGCTATGTAAAGTGCATCGAGTGCAACCTAGTGCAAACAGTGCAGACGAAGAACAGTACAGACAGTTTAGACAGACAACACAAGTTAAAACAGCACACGACACAAAACCTAAGACAGCGCCGACCAGTAAACCTATTGTATACTTCGATTATACACTACAGTACAGACAAATGTGCTAGTGTTAGTTGTGTTGTTTCTGTATATTAACCCACTTACCCTCAACCTAACTTTCTTTTCAGTGCCTAAACCTAACCATAAGCCTGTATTTATTGTGTCTGAACCAAATTAAATTGATACATATTAACATATGGTAATGACCTGCTGAACCTGGTTGGACATAAACTAGGCACCTACTGCTCTTCTGGTGATATTGTCACTTTCTGAATGTAACTGCCCTTTTTGTACTGTGTCGCTGCTGAGCAGGTGAAAAAAAAAAAAAAATCACACCAGCTGTACACCTGATTTTTACACAGTTTTGTATTGTTTACCACAAGAACTAGTGTCTCCTCATCAACACCTTCGCACAACATACAAAACACTTTATCCACGGACATGACCCTATGTTCTCTGCAAGAATCAGTAAAGTATTAACTTAAACAGCACACGGTGTATACGGTCTATATTCCACTCCAGGCTGTCGCAAAAACTATTCAAACAAAACTGAAAGTATGAAACACAACAAAAAGCTCTGCACAACTTGCAGGTTTCACCAAAAAACAAGAATGAAATCATACGAGTTGTATTTCCTGTGGGGCAGAGAAACCGATGAATCCCCATAACACCCCGGTTTTATATGATGTTCAAACACATACCTTACCCTCATAACAGCAGTGACCTGAATGTTGTTCACTGGTGCTAATGTTAATTCCGCTGCTGAAAACACCTGCTCAGCTCAGGGACACCACCAGTAAAACGTATCGACATGCAGAGCGGAGGGTGTCGGTTAAACAGTTCACCAGTTTTGTGTTGTTTTTTTGCAGCTTGTTAAATTAGAGCACAGCTTGTACTGAATGTTAGCACTGGAGATTTATCAGTGCTCTTCACTGTCTGACATTCAGCTCCTGTCCTGCATTAACGAGCAGCTGCTTCTGTGGAAGTTGTGTGTCAGCATGAGCCTCAGACAGCTAACGCTAAACCGGACAGCTGCTGTAAAACAACTCCCTACTGCAGTGTCCATTCACACAACTCCCACAGTGGGTACACACTAAGGTGGGTTTGTTTTACAATCTGCTGCCAGTGGTCAGCAAACACAAGTAACACTATGTAATTAAACACTGCCATTACAGTGCAGTTACTGACAGTTAGCTTGCATGTCTTTGCCTTCTACTTGTATGATGTATTTAAGATGGTGGAGGTAGCAGACATGCTGTTAAAAGCTCGGAGTAAATAACTGAGAAACAAAACCTACAGATATTTTATTTACTGTGTTTTAACAAATGAATTCTTTCATTTTAAAGTTGTTTAAATAGTTTTATTTGGTTATCTGATTAGACAGATGAAGATCTGTCTATAGTATGTGCAAATTAAGTGAATTCACAGAGCTACAACAGACGATCAAACATTTTCAAAATTAGCTAAGCAAAAACTTGAACTTATCTTGGCATTTTCCACCATTGCCTCCATTCGGTCAATGGGTCCACCGTGCTGGAACCCTCAGTTGGACCACCAGTTGAGCTGGATAACAGATTTACCATCCTGGAAGGGCTTTTTTCTCAGTGCCAAACAGTGACATTGCTGCAACAGTTCTTGCCGAAAGCCTGCCCGTTCGAGATGCCCAGTGGCTTGGCAGTGCATCTAACTACAATAAGGGTACCGGAGTCAGGGCATGTTGCCGGGGCCTTGCCAGACCAGATGGGGCACCACCACCACCAATGTGCCTCTCCACCCAAGCATGCAAGTATTCCTGGTCCTGTCATGCTGATAATTGGCAATTCCATTAGAGAGATCCAATTCAAATCAGCAAAAAGCTTTCGGAAAACCTGATATTTCACCATCAGTGGAAACACTCTACGGCAACAAAGCCTGTAATACACACAAGGCTGAATCTGCCTAATGTACGAAACTTTTGAAGCTTAAAACCTGGTGCAGTTAGAGTGCAGGTAGAAATACAACAGATTGTACTGCATGTTTTTGTAATTCATTAACAGTCGTCACTATGAATCATCTCTTAGACATGTTCTTTAATTTAATTTGACTAAACTATGGTCTGACAATTTGAGGATTTAGTTAAAATGTTTTATTATTACCTCTTACCCTTCCCTTCCCCTTCCCTCACCACCACAATTAGCTCTCTGCTTCCTGCTGGCACTCCCAGCATCAACATTCAGTCAGTGTAACTGTGGATTGGTATTCATCAGCAGAGAGTGATGTTAAAGGTATCAGACAGTGCAGCAGAAGAGTGTTATCTTAACACCTCTACTGTCCTCACTGATCCACTCCAATGATTAATCATCTGTCCAGCTGCCGTTACCACACCCTTCATCCCCACCTCCTTACCTCCTCCCTAAATGATAAGCTCTTTGGTGCTTGCTTCATAATGCCAAGGATCAGCAAATGCAACAGTTTTTTCATTAGCAAAAAGTAATTTTCCGGTCTCGTCTTTATGGAGAACAAAATATACCTTTTAAAGCATGGAGCTCACATTTATTAAAACCTGAGAAAACCACATTTACTTTCCCCAGCGGTCCTTCCATCCCTCTCCCCCTCCCTTATCTCACTTTCTCTCCCATCTGTGAAAATGAGCGAGAGAGAGAGAAGCCTCATGTGTTTATGTGAGCAAAGTCATCATTTGCTCTAATGTTTATTTGCTAAGGTGCAAGTGAGACGAGGTGACAAATGGCTGATTGGAGGAAGGAGCAATAGCAGGTGAGGCAATGCATTAAATCCCTCAGACTCAATCCTTTTTGGTAATGTCCCGTTTGTTTTGGATTCGTGGCTCGTACAGCCTTTTTACAGATTGAGTGTGGCCAACCATGAATCTCAGGCTACCATTATCCTGTAGTGCTTCACATTGTTTATACCCCACTCTACATCATTTGCTGCAAACCAGACAGAAGACAACAGGAATTTTAAAAAGTTCACAAACAGGTTTCTGATGAAGGAGTTGCTGGTTCCAATAATCCAAGAATTCCTATAGGGATATCCCTTAGCAGTCACTGCCAACATGCCCTTGAGCAATAGCAGAGGCCACAGTTAAAAGCTGCAACATCTCAGACCTTTGGCAATGTTGTGATGATTGATTGACTTTTTGTTTTTCTCTTAGATAATTAATAAAAACAACAGTTTTTAATATATGTAACAGCGAATGGGCTCTTGGAAGTACATTTGTGAGTGGTTCTCTGACATACACATGTAAAAATGCTATTTCCAGAAAGGTTGGGAAGCTGTGTCCAATTAACTCAAAAGGATTTTTAAATTATTAAAAACATCAAATGTCAAACTGAAAAAAGTAATCCATCTATCAATAATCTGGGGTGGCTGTAGCTCAGTTGGCAAAGCAGTCGTCCTCAGGTTCAGTGGTTCGATTCCCGGTCCCTCCTGACTATGTGTCAGTGTCCTTGAGCAAGACACTGAACCCCAAGTTGCTCCTGGTAGGTCAGGTGATAACCTTGCATGGTAGCCACTGCCATCAGTTTGTGAGTGTGTCAATAGGTGAATGAGAAGCAACACTGTAAAGTGCTTTGGATAAAGGCGCTTTATAATTGGCCATTTACTATCTGTCCTGTTTTACCCTTTATCATCTGTAACCACTTGTCCTCTTCAGGGTCATGGGCAGCTGGAGCCTATCCCAGCTGCCATTGGATATGAGGCAAGGTCCACCCTGGACAGGTCTCCAGTCTATCTCAGGGTCAACACAGAGAAACCGACACAAGCAGAGGGGAGAACATGTAACCTCTTCGCAGAAAGGCCTCAGACACCTGGGGATTTAAACCAGTGATCTAACTGTGAGATGGCAGCACAAACCACTCCTCCACCCTGCCACCAAGAAATTGGATTACTTTTTGGAAATTAACACTGAATCCCCTCATGGATGCGTCCTCAGTCCTCTGCTCTACGCAGGGCTTACACATAACTGCAGAGCACACTATGAGAGCAATCTTATACTGAAGTTCACTGATGATACAGCAGTGGTAGGGCTTATAACTAATGGGAATGAAAAAGCCTATAGATGAGAGGTGACTGAACTGGAGGAGCGGTGTAAGGAAAACAATCTCATCTTGAACAGCAACAAAACCAAGGAGATGATTGTGGATTTCCAAAGCACTGGTGATTTTTTTCCCCCCTCCTCGTTGCATCAGTGATGCAGTTGTGGAGAGGGTTTCCAGCATCAGATACCTCGCAGTATACATCTCCAGCAACCTCACTTGGCACCAGAACACCTTGACGATCTTCAAAACGGCACACCAGCACCTTTACTTCTTGAGGAAGCTGAAGAAGAACATGTTTGTCACAGTGACAATGCGGAAGAATGAGAGCAGAAGTGAAGGAGAATGAAGAGGTGCTAATATCACAAGGTGTGTAAAACTGTCCAATGATGGTTTGCTTTTACACAAACCACTCGTTGGCCCCAAAAATACAGAGACAGTTTATTTTCTGGATGAGCTGCAAAAGCAACTTGTGCCAGAGGAAGAATGAAGGTGAAGGGCAATAAACTCCCTTATTGTTTCAGGAAATATTTCAGGAATAAAATAAAAAAAACGTTCAAGAAATGACCTTGTGATATTTGTTGAAAGAGAAAAAAAAACTGGCAAATAAAGTTTCAATCATCATGTGTCTTACAGTACAGCCCTGCAGTCTAGGACTGTGTGTGTCTGCATGAGTCTGAAACCACTAGACCTGGACCAAAAACAATTCACTAAAAATAATTAATGTAATTTACTTTTCTGCACCACAAACTTCTATTGCCCAGTTGAACATATTTAGAAAATATAATCCTTTTCTCCTTCTGCAACTCTTACACATGTTCATTTCAAGTGTTCAGTACCGCAACTCCACTGACAGGATAGACTAAAAGCAGAAGTCCTACATTGGCCTTTACAGACACCACATGGCCTCCTTCCTCCACATGCGTAATTAAAATTAAATTAGAAGGGAACCTAAACATAATCACATTAGACAAACTTTTTTCTAGGTGGAGTTTCTCATTAGCTTTAAAACTTGCCTAAGCAAATACGTTTATGCAGTGAGACAGTATTTTTCTTATTTGAGGGCTGAAGTAGAGATCTGGAATTAGCCACCAAGCATAGATTTATTTTTGTTACAATGACTAGATGTCTGGACTTTTTACAGACAGATCTCTGTGTGATTTCTCCTCAGCTGCTGCACCAACACCAATCTCAAGGGATGAACAGGAAATAAGCGAATAGTAATTTTTAAATATTATAGTATAGTATATTTATTAATATTTTCAATACCATTGCATTAGATTTTATTAGATTTTCTTCCAGTCGTACACAGTCAGTGTGTGGACAGTTTTGTGCCATTATCTCTCCACAGATTGTCTGTTTTTTGAGCATTTAGTGTGGTGAGAAAAGCCCAGTGACACATAGCTAGATGTTAACAGGCATAGTGTGTGTGTGTGTGTGTGTGTGTGTGTGTGTGTGTGAAAGTCAGGTTTGGGGAAACGTTGTTTGTGATTTAGGCAGGAGTGAATACTGAGGTGCATCCATCTATTTGCAGGTTGGTGTGTATGAAAACAAGCCTGTCAATTTGGAAGTCATCACTAAAGAACTGCAAAGTGTGTGTGTGTGTACGTGTGTGTGTGATTTATGTATGTATATTTTTTTGTTGTTGTTTGTGAATCCAAAATCAGTTGTTGACAGGAGACACACAGTGTGCACAGTGTGATAGGAGTTCTGATATTCCCAACCATCCTGTGGGAACCACTAACCTGGAATAATTGTTTTTGTAGATCTTTGACCTGGAGCTAAACTGAATATATCGCTGAGGCACTTAATTAACATAACTTCAGCACAATGACTGTCTGACTTTATTTCTTTATTGCAGCAAATTCATGAAATACAGTAGTTTTGGACACTGGCAAATACGTTCGGGTTTAAATCAGAAAATCAGGTTTAAAAAAGAAACATCTAGCATCAGTAACTGGAGCTGAACAGAGCCTGATGAAGACCACAAGTCAAATCACGCTAGTCTGATAATAAGTGACTAATAATTATAAGTGTTCCTGGAAGTTTAATTTTTTCAGTTTGCTTTTTCTCATCCATGCACCTTGATAGTAGGTAAAGTTGTGCCAGAAGTCCCTGTTCTGTTTTGAAAAAATCCTGTCTCACAGATAATACCTCGTACTTTGAGTGTGGCTGGAGGATTAAAAAGGTTAGCCACAAGACGGCAGACTGGGGCCTAATTATTCCTGGCTAAAAACAGAAACTCTTCCTTAATAAACCACAAACAGAAGTCATGTTGACAAAGGAAGAATTAATATTAAGAAAATGTGTAACAACAACAAAAATTGTAGGTATTGTATTGCATTTATATTGTATTTGGTTTAATATTATATTGATATAAATTGGTGGTACAGTAGTTACTGCAATGAATGTGCCTAAACAGTCTTTAGAAAATGTGCCTTCGTTATTAAACTCTTCCTTCGTCCTATTCATTCATTTATTGCAGATTAGTTGGGAGGTCAGTTCCCACAAATTTTAAATTTCATACAGTATGTGCTCACTTGCCTATGTTGGCATCTGGCCATTCAGATTGGTTTGGTTGTTAAGTCCCAGTTTTAACATATGTAATTAAACGATGAGGGACATCTTAGAAAAAGGCACCTGATATTTTTTTTTACTTGAACCAATCATCTACATCTATTCCAATTTAATTCCTAAATAAAAAGATACAAAAAGTGTAAATGCATGATATGAATCAGATTTTATATTGTATAATATATACATTTGGTACATGTCGGCCACTTTTGGTCCTCTGTACATTCAATAGAATGACTCTCATGTGAAAGCTTTGGTCATGGTGCCATACAGTGTATCTGAATTCATAGTTCTTCTTTGGTCTCGTTTCATCTTCTCTGTATTGAGTGTAGGCTGAATAGAGCACATTCACAACCACAGATTTTATGAATCAGAACAGTAAGTGAGTAGTAGTGACAGTGAATTCCAATTTTCCTCTTGGTGGGACCCCAGAAGATTGAAATTCTAATGTAAAACCAGAGCTTCTGCCAATTTCAGCTCATTTTATTCGTACTCATGCTATTTCCCACCCACTCTGTGAATGAATTACACTCAATAAATATTTAATGATTTTCAAGTCAGGTTAAGTCCTATTAAGCAGCACAACCAGTGAAAATGTATTGTCCTTTCCTATCACCATTAATGTCTAAATATGCTCAAAGCCTTTGGAGCCTGAACTTCTCTCTGGCCGTCTGGCGATTGAGGTGGCACCTGGATAACAAGATGAACTCATTGTTGAAGCTTGAAAAATGTCTTTTAAGCCAAATGGAACATATTTTCACTCTTTTTTTGGTTTGGATCACGATCTTATGAATCTCCTTTTATACATGATTTGGACATTAACTAGGTCTCCTCCTAGTTTAGTCTCAGTAGCTTCAGAAAGTTTTCAGACTCTTCACACTTCACTGCCTTATCAATTTAATTTGAAATTGATGAAACTGAATGAGCTTTTGCTTTTAATCTAACCAATCCACAGTGCATTCAGAAAGTATTCACTTTTTCAACATTTTTTATTTTGCAGCCTTATTTCAAAATGCATCAAATTAATTATTTTCCTTGAAGTCCAACAAACAATACCCCATAAAGACAAAGTGAAAGCAGTTTGTTTGAAATCTGCTTGAAATTTATTAAAAATTAAAAACTTGTCCTTGTCCTGTTCTCATTTTTCCTTTATAAAACTACAGTTTGTCATCAGAAAAATATATTGTATCAGGACATAATGATTGAGTCATTATGTTCACTGCAAAAACGTAATTGCGTAATCGCTCTTTAGTTGTGTAGGAACGTAATTTTTTGGAGACAGGGTTGAATAAGCGGACATGACTATTCTTGCATGACGTTTGTTTGTGTGAACACAAACTAAACCAAGGTGAAAACAGATCAAGTTTCTAAACTGGTCTACAAGTTTGGACTAGAATAAAAAAAATGGTTTTAAAAATGCGTTCAGACTCATTTTCCGAACGCTGCATTGGCGCACTATGCCGAGTGCTCATATTTTTATGCCTTGTTGCTAATGTTTATGTCTTATACTATTTAATATGTCATTGTAAGAAATTTTAGTCAACCTTTTGTTTTTAAATATGCTTTACAAATGACTTTAAGACTGTTGAGGAATTATAGATGCTTCTTTTTAGCTGTTGGGGGTAGGGTTCAGTTCTCTTTGCCATCCTGAGCAAAATGTTTTCGGACTTTCCTGCACAGATAGATGTTATCGTGTTTGGATGTGGTGGTGATTGTGGGGGTGGTGGTGTGGGAAGGCTGCATTTGTCACGGAGTCCTTCACCACCCTCAACCCAACCCCAGCCCTTGATACAAACACTACATGAGCAACAGTTTCTATTACTTACCTGTGGGCCACATCAGGAGTGATTACGATCAGTGCCACCTGGATGGGTGAGCTATAGCCGGTGGGATGGTGCTGGGCCTCTTGCTGAGCTTCTCATTTGCAGTGACACCTCATTTTGGGAGCTTTCGCCTCCAAAGCCAAAGAGAGAGCAGTCTGCTGAAAAACATAATCTAACAACTAAAGGGCTACAATTATATTACCCCCTTTGTTTTTCCTCTGCTATGTGTACGTCCATTCTCTTTGACAGTTGTAGGTTTTGCAGACAGTGTTCATGATGCACGTGATTTGGCAAAACATAATAGCTGCTGGTAAATTGGCTTGCTGAATAGTTGTGTATGAAATAAAACTGTTGACTCTGTAGTTCATCAGAATATATCCCCAACACCTACACACACACAAAAACAAAATGTAATTATCAGGGCAGGTCAGACAATAAAAGCGAGTGTGAAAACAAGGCAAACAAAAGAGTTTGAATTTATATCTCAGCAGAAGCAAGAAAAAGTTCAGTTTTGTTTGTGCTTATGCTTGAGGCTTCTCTCTGGTCCCCCAACTTCAAATCAGAGTAACAAGTCCCCAATGCCCCACACAGATCATACAAAAACACAAAGAAAGAAAAAAAAACAAATACTGACAAGATTTGCTCAGACTGTTGAGGTTTAGTGATCCAAAGAAGACTCCTATTAAGGAATGCAATAAATTCTGATGACCTCGGGGTCAGAAGTATTATTTCCTGTGAGGCTGAACTCTTGTGAGTCAAATCAGAGTTATATAATAAGCAAAAACAAACCAAGAAGTCTCACGTGACCTTGACACGTTCTACAGCACCTCAAACAATACTGTCATCGCCCACAGCAATTCTTTCTTTTTCTCTTTGTTTCACTCTGCACTGTAGTTTCCAAGGTAATGTGTAAGATGTGTAAGATGTTCTTATTACAAGACTTTCAGCATTGGCTGGAGACAGGCCTTTTATAAAACTACACCAGTGGCAGTCAGAGGAGCATAGGCAGTGGAGGACTACAGCAGGTGGTGTTGCTCAACATGGTACTTATTGAGGAATTAAGCTGTAATGTCAGAGGCTGCTTTGTTAAATTATTTTCTTCCTTTGTCAAGGTGGAAACAGGAGGGAGATTGTGTGTGTGTGTGTGTGTGTGTGTGTGTGTGTGTGTGTGTGTGTGTGTGTGTGTGTGTGTGTGTTTACACCAAGCCATATGGCTTTTAGCACAGGAAAAAAAAATTATGGGAAGACGGCTGTTTTCCTCCTGGTAATATTGGAACAAAAGGGGAACCAAATAAAATGGTCGTGTAATTAAAGTAACACACAAGGCTGTAGAGAAAGATTCTTGACAATTCCAAGGTGACACACTTGATCTCTGACCTTTCACTAAGAGGAATGGTCAGAGGTCAGTTTGTCACCACAATCAGTATTGTTCAAAATACATTGTTTTCCTACTGGAGTAACTTGACTTTTGATAACCAGATAACCTGCTTAGTACTTGAATGCAATATTTGAAATGGTCGTTGCTGTGTAGGCTATTTATGTATTTCTACCTCCTTTGCACACAATGTTTCACATTTTGCTGTGTATGGTGTTATAGTTGCAGATTGATCATTGACCTCCATGACATCATTATGTCAATCAGTCGTAATGTTGTGGCTGATTGGTGTACAACAAAAGCCGTTCTTTATTATGGGAATACATAACAATCCCACTGACTGGAAACAGAAAAGTCTATGTGGAACATGCATACAGATTCAACAAATTAGACAAATATGATAGTAATAATGTTTAGTTCCTACAAGATTCTGAATGGTATGGCACAAAGATAATCAGCCTGTGTTTTGTCAGTTAGGTGAGATTTCAGCTAAGCAGAAACATTAATGCTGGTTTCAAGTCAATGAGGGCGTTTACACGGACTACAAGAAGGTTACAGTTTCTTTAGTGCCATGTAAACGGGAAAGCTGGTTTCAGAAATCGGGTTTGGGGGTTGGGGAAACCTTGTTGAAAAATCAATTAAGAGCTCTTAATTAAGAGCTTTTAACTTATCAAGATCAATTAAGGAAACATTGGAAAACCTTGCCTCAGTCTGTCTGCCTGCTTGAGCCACCATCATTACTGGCTTGGGTGTGAAGAGCTTGATGTCTTGAACTTTCAAGCCAACAAACAGCAGCCTTGCTAGCAAGTGAACACTTTAGTTATTCCTCCACTCTGTTTTCACATCATGGAACTAAAACCATTCGAGCAGGGACTGCTTCCTTTTTAATAATAATGATAAAAATAATAATGATAGTTTTTATTTAAAGCACCTTTTTGGGCATTGTACACAAATAGCAATAAATGAATAATTAATTAATTAAAGCGTAATAATAATAATAATAACAATGAGAGCAACAACAATACTACTGCTACTACCAATAATAATATTGACGATGCCTTCAGACAGCATGATGGAGAAAGAAAAGAAAAACTCACCTGCAGACTTATAGAAAAATGTCAACAACAACAACAACAACAAAAAAGATCAACCTTGAATCCCCCCCCCAAAAAAAGAAATAAATATTAGAAAATATATAATCTCTATTCCATAAGAAATAGGTAAAAAAGCAAAACAACAGCTACTGGAATTAATGGGACAGGTTCAAGGATTGAAATTAATGATAAAAGAAAGAGATCATAGGTTTGAAGACCTGGAGCACAGTGGATGAGCTGGAATAGTATTACCGTAAGGAGGATATAATTAAAAGTGGATTAAAAATTAAACTGAGAACCTTGGGCAGTGGCCAGAGACCCAACCAGAAAAGACGTTCCACAAAATTAGCTACTGTCACTGGAACAGCACATAATCCAATTCCTCCACAGTTATATTGAAATTGACTCAATAGGATCCTGCCACCAACAAAACAGCAAAATGAAGCTGGATATAATAATCAGAATAAATTCAGAAATAGAAAACACATGGCTGAACTACTGCAAAGAAAAAAAAGGAACCAATGTCTACCTCAACGAGCATCTCACCAAAATGTGAATATGTTTCAACTGAAGTAAAGAAATTGGGTAAAGCAATCGTTACTAAAAATCAAAATGAACTGGGTCAATATCAATAAATCAGGCAAACAAAAATGCTATAAATTATTCCTTTTTGTACAGAGCAGGAGGACATGAGCAGCAGATACAGCAGATACAACGCTAAGCAACCAAAGAATGAGCGATTTTCAATACAAAGCTATGTTTTTTACTAATAAAAAAAATAATAAAATAAGAAGGTGGAGTTAAAGGTTTAAGTGATCCAGAGTGAATCCAGAGTATGTCAGTTATTTTACTAAAATTGTAAAGTGCATTATTCTAAAAAAATAAGAGAACAAAAAATATTATATTTTATTGTGTGTACAGAGCAGCAGAACAGTATAATGAAATTAAAATTGTCAGTATAAATAAATTAAATTAAAATATTTGTTAATTGGGCTGAATGAAGTGGAAAGAGTAATACAAACAGTAAGAAGTATGTTGATATTATTTAAATATAAGTGTATGCTATTCAGCAACTGAATGATCAGTAAGGATGGGAAAATAGAAATGGATGGTTCTGATATTAAAAGAGTAAATAAAACTAATGTTTTGGGTGTCATCATTGGTAACAAGCTATGTTGGAAACAATGTACTGAAATTGATTGAAAATCAATTGCACTTTTGTATAAATTTCTTTTTACACATAAAAGCTTTGTATATACTGTACGGTTCAATTATTATTCTATACATCACCTATTGTGTAGAGGTTAGAGGTTTAATAAGATTTCCCTATTTATTGACATATTTTTTTGGGATATGAACAACAGTGATGATATGATGTGATGTACTTAGGTGATTGCAAATAAGCTTTGGCTTCAGGGTGCTCCCTTGAGGGATCATCAGTCGCCCACATATTAGAGCACCAACTGTAAATTCTACAAAGATGTGATGATATGTATAATGGATATTTATTTAAATATTAAGACTAAATAAAAAGACTCATAATAACCAGATGGCAAGAAAAGAGCAAAACTAATAAATAAACTACCTAAATGAAAGCTTAATTGAGGGGCTAGTCAAATGTTTCAGCCAGATAATATGAGCAGTTTTTAACTGGATGAGTTTTAAGAAACTATTTAAAAATTAAGAAGGAGAAGAATGGTTATGAGACGAGCGTCGGCAGCCATTAATAGATCATGAGTGATCCTAACCAAGACCATTTCAGTATTATGTTTTGACTATGATTAAATCCAGACTAAAATGGCTCAAACAGATGTCACTGAGATGAACCTGTGTGGCAGCTGCTTTTGGGATAAGTGGCTAAGAAATTGGACCATAATTATTAAGGCTTTTGGGTTCAATGCTCGGTTTGTTAAGAATTGTTATAGCAGCTGTTTTAAGTGGTGGTGGAATAAATTCAGTAATCAGAGAAGATGTTGTTAAGTTGGAAAGAAGGAGTAAGGGCACTTTAACCAGGCAATCTAACATGTAAAAGTCTTGGAACTGGGCACAAACCATCGAAGGCAAAAAGGACTTGCCGATTGGGCCATATGGATGCATGGTGTTATGACGAGGTAGTAACAACTTCACAAAGACAAAGTACTGTCTGACCCTCTGCATCCACCTCCTATATCTGTTTCTGGTCATGGAGCTTTCAAAGAGAGATACAAAGGCTTAAAGTTGTGTTAATCCAGTTCATTTGCTGGCTTCCTTGGCTGCAGCATGTTGTATTTATCTATCAGTTTGTTCTATGTCTGACAACCCGTTGTTTCAAAACAGAAACAGAATTTTTTTTCACAAAACCAAACAATCTAGGGTGAATACACTGTGAACCATTGTTGTCTTCTTACAAGAAGCAAGCATTTCAGCATCTTTTTTCTAACGTCTGATGACAAATCATGATCATTTTATTTAATAGCCCAATTCTGACAATGTTATCCATGGACGCAGTGCTAGCACACAGAGATTATGATGGATTTATTTAGGGGGGTAACACAGATGGTATGTTCTTCAAGTTACAAAGAGGAAGTGGCACAATAGAATGAGGACATAGCTAAAAATGTTTATTAAGCAATGTATCATATTAGCAATATAGTTAAGTGAGGCAATGAAGCAAGAGCAATCAAAGCGAATATAGAGAAGATTCTCATATATTTACAACCTCAATTAAAAAAGTTACGATGATGTGTAAACATAAATAAAAACAGAATGCAATGATTTGCAAATCTCACCAACCCAATGTTATTCGAAATAGAGCATAAACAACATATCAGATGTTGAAACTGACACCTTTTATAATTTCATGGAAATATTAGCTCATTTTGAATTTGATGGCAGCAACACATCTCAAAAAAGTGGGAACAGGGCGATGTTTACCATTGTGTAACATCCTCTTTTCTTTTCAACATCTGTCTGTAAATGTCTGGGAAGTGTGGAGACTAGTTGCTGGAGTTTAAGGAGAAGAATATTGTCCCATTTTTGTCTGATGCTGGATTCTAGCTGCTCAACATTCTTGGGCCTTTGTAACTGGACTTTTTCTTTTATGATGTGCCAAATGTTTTCTATTGGTGGAAGGTCTGGACTGCAGACAGGCCAGTTCGGCACCCGGACTCTTCTCCTCTGAAACCATGCTGTTGTGATGGATGTGGTTTAGCATTGCCCTGAAAAAAACATTGTCTGGATGGGAGCATATGTTGCTCTAAAACCTCTATGTATTTTCAGCATTGATGGAGCCTTTCCAGATGTGTAAGCTGATGTCCAGTAGAGAATCAGGCCTG